>NC_081170.1:0-72500 GCF_012432095.1 Onychostoma macrolepis | reverse complement strand
ACCATGCTGTGACAGAACTGAGAGATAAAGCACGCAGGGCCTTCACGCCATAAAACGCCAATGTCCTATAGAAATCCCTGTTAGAATCTGGCTGAAAATATTAGAATCAGTAATTGAGCCCATTGCCCTCTATGGCAGTGAGGTGTGGGGTCCACTGACCAATCCACATCAAGATCTCACCAAATGGGAAAAACATCCAATTGAGACCCTGCATGCAGAACTCTGTAAAACTATATTACACGTGCACCGGCACACAACAAATAACGCATGCAGGGCAGAATTAGGCAAATATCCTCTAATCATAAAGACACAAAAAAGGGCAATTAAATTCTGGAAACATCTGAAACTCAGTGACCCCCAATCATATCATTATAAAGCCCTGCAATACCAAGAGACGAGCAAAGAAAGCAAGCCCTTCCCTCAGCTGATCCAGAGCTTCAGTCCTGATGCTTCACTAACATCTGCTGATGCTCTGAATCACATCAGAATCAATCAGATTACTGCACAAATCAAACAGAGTTACATCACTCACTGGCAAACACAAACACAACAGCAGAGTAAGATGCAATGCTATTCGGCCCTAAAGAGAGAGTACAGTATGGCAGAGTATCTGTACACAGTGTCAGATCAGAAACTCAGAAGCACGCTGACCAGATACAGACTCAGCGGACACAAGCTGATGATAGAGACGAGACACAGAAAAACATGGCTGCTCCCGGAGCAGAGACTGTGTTCACACTGTGATCTGAATCAGATGGAAACAGAGCTGCACTTCCTCACAGAATGCTCCAAATACACCGACATACGGACAGAGTTCTCTGATAAAATACAGCAGATCCATCCCACATTTAAAACTCTTTCAGACCAGGAGAAGATGCCGTATCTGTGAGGAGAACACAAGAACTGCTGTGTGTTTGCTGCTCAATATGTGTCTGTCACCACAGAAGAGAAAACACTCAATCTGCCCTGATCTGAAGTTTCCAGCTCATCTAGATTATATTAAACCATATTACTCTGCTATATTACTTAGATCTACATTTTGTCATAGAGTGTGTGTGTGTGTGTGTGTGTGAGAGAGAGAGAGAGAGAGAGAGTGTGTGTGTGTGTGTGTGTGTGTGAGAGAGAGAGTGTGTGTGTGTGAGAGAGAGAGAGAGAGAGAGAGAGTGTGTGTGTGTGTGTGTGTGTGTGTGTGTGTGTGTGAGAGAGAGAGACTGTGTTCTCACTGCACTGAGGGACTCGTAGAGGACGAGCTGCACTTCCTCACGGAGTGCAGCAAATATAAACACATCAGAGATGCCTATTTCAAACAAATAGCTCTAGTTTCACCTGAATTTAACCATAAAAGCAACTTAGACAAACTCTGTTATATTCTGGGAGAAAAGGAAAAGTGTATCCACCTGGCAGCGCAGTATGTGTCCTCCTGCCATCAAATGAGGGACAAAGGCTGATCCCCCCTTTCCATTTATAACTGCTCTCTGTATTCATTTAATCATTTATTTATTTATTAATTATTCTTTTTTTTTTTTTTTTACCTACATGTATAATATGGACATATGGGTTTCCTCATGATTTTATTTCTCTGTATAATATATGTATTGCTTTGGCAACATTGTGATGCTACACAGTCATGCCAATAAAGCTAATTTGAATTGAATTGAATTGAATTGAGAGAGAGAGAGAGAGAGAGAGTGTGTGTGAGAGAGAGAGAGTGTGTGTGTGTGTGTGTGTGAGAGAGAGAGAGTGTGTGTGTGTGTGTGTGTGAGAGAGAGAGAGAGTGTGTGTGTGTGAGAGAGAGTGTGTGTGTGTGAGAGAGAGAGAGTGTGTGTGTGAGGAGAGAGAGTGTGTGTGTGTGTGTGAGAGAGAGAGTGTGTGTGTGTGTGAGAGAGAGTGTGTGTGTGTGTGTGAGAGTGTGAGTGTGTGTGAGAGTGTGAGAGAGTGTGAGAGAGTGTGTGTGTGAGAGAGTGTGAGAGAGTGTGAGAGAGTGTGTGTGTGAGAGAGTGTGAGAGAGTGTGACACCGTGTCCTAACTACACGCGACGCGACAAGATTCCAGCGACAAGCAATTTGGGTGTCCACACCAGACGCGACGCGACACCGCGACGCGACAGAATCAATCAAATATCACAGCCAATCAGAAGCGTGTGTGGGCGGGCTCTCTCTGCAAGCGCACTGCTCTTGCAACGAAATGGATACGTTTATAATCTAATTCATAAATTTTAAAGCGTTTTAACATAATTAAATATACATACTAAGTGACTGATAACATCTTTGTTATGGAATACACTTGTTGGTTTCGCAGTGAGTTCACAGTTTTAACGGTCATCTTTGATTTAATTTATTTTTCAAGATCTGAGGTAAAGATCTGATCTGTTGTTGCTCTCAGTATGGCTATAGGGTCACGCAATATGATATTTAAACTCATATTAGACACGTTTAACTTTGAATAAAGCATATAATCACCTGAGATTATCTACTGTCATATAGTTTGTATGTTGTTGTTCCAGCCGCGACGTCGCGGCTAGTTAGGACAAAAACTCTGATTAACATGGAAAAGATACCTTTTATCGCGTGTCGCGGCGTCGCGTCGCGTGTAGTTAGGACACGGTGTGAGAGAGTGTGTGTGTGAGAGAGTGTGAGAGAGTGTGTGTGTGAGAGTGTGTGTGTGTGAGTGAGTGTGAGTGAGTGTGTGTGTGTGTGTGTGTGTAGCAGCAATTACAGTCGACTGATTCCTGTGTGGCTCTCACTGGTTTTACTGTGAGATCAGCTGCAGTGTTCTCCAGACATCCACACACTGATTATAGAAGAGAAATCACTACAAAATGATTTTATTAGTAACAGTAATTGTATTTATTCTGTGCACATATAAATGTAAAAAAGACATACAGGAGATGTGTAGAGATCATGTCAGTTCATTAAAAGCTTGATTTATTTTTTACAAAGAGCTCAACTTTCTTGTTTTCACGCACAGATATGATTCGCTGAGTAACTGCTTTCCTTCGGGATGTCACAGATGTGAAGCTGATCAGATGAGGTTTATTAGCGCTCTGAAATCACCACAAACTGTACTAAAATAACCCAACAATATACACTACTGATTAATATACTACCGTTTGCCCTTCTGTCATTGATTAATGCAAGTAAAGAGTCAAACTGCTTTGCATCTGCAGTCTGAGGTGGAACATGCACTAAACACATAAAAGAGACAAAGCCCTTCTGTCTCATTAAAACACATGTTATTAAGCATAATTGATTCACAGTTATTAGAGCTTTGGCTCATGTTTGTTCAGGTGAGTTAATATTGCTGTCGTGTTGGAGATGAGGACATGGTGTGATTTCGTCCCACGCTCGGCCGGACACCCTCGGGGCCTGCGCTCTCAAAGGCATTTCTGTGGCTTTTAACAACAATGCTAATGATGCTAACGCTACTTAGAAACACTAATGTATGTACAAAAGTATGTGAAGCCCAAACCCTCACGTCTGCTGAGATAAAAGGCACATCTTACAGTGTCACATGAACACACTGACATCAATCTTCAGGTTCTGTGGATTTCAGCAGATCAGCTCCATCTTCACCGACTACGGAAAAACAAAAAACAAAGGTTATCATGAAAGAGCTTGTGTTTATTTCATTCAAACAGAACAGTATCATGATATACAAATGAGATTATATTAATGACTTTAGAAACGCTCATGATTCACACAAGAGATGTATTTGCTCATTCATCTCCAGATATTTTTAGCAGAAAGCATTGGCTGCAGTGTGAAGACAATGAGTTAAAAACTGCAGTTTGAGGGTTTGACCTCTGACCCCTGCAGGAGCGTCTCACCAGCTGCATCTGCTGCGATCTCCTCACCAGCGGCTCCTGAAACACACACAAGAAACATGCTGCTGAGATCTCTGTCTGTGAACAGCACAGTATTAGTCTCTGTGAGCTGATGAAATCATGGCATGCTTTGCTGTTTTATACTTGTTTGACTTTATTTTGTATTATATTCTCATAAACTGGAATATAAATATGCACCATACTGCATCTTTGGGACACTACATGTCTTCTGAATGGTCAATAATCTTCAGATCTTTAAGAAGTCCAGTGCCATCCGCCGTCTGTCTCTGACCATAACTCGTGTTTCACACGAGTATATTTATAAATGGCTGTATCAGAACAGAAGTATTAGTACTGATTATCCTTCAAGCTTGTATTAAGCAGTTCTGTCTAACGGCCCAGCGCCGTGTGTCACGAACCGCTGCCGTCATCGCAGGACATGCGAAGCGCTCATCTGACATAATCTGAGGCAACAGAGCGCAAGATTATTGTGGTTTTTGGCACGACACAAAGAGCGACGAAGAGTCAGCAAGAGGCTGTTGTGTATGGTGCAGATGTGAAGAAAACGGTGACATGTTCTGTGTCTAGACTTCGTCTTTGTCTGGACTGCAGTGAACTCTACTCAACAATCTCTGCTCTGTTACCCAGCACTGCTTACTACAGTTATACGTGTAGTGGCCAGAGCTGTAGTTTACTGCTCAAGCATCCTATAATCTGAGGCTTTGATCTAAAGTGATCAGAAACATCATTTAAAATAGAGCTCGTTACTGTGTTATTAATCAGTGCTCATTTCTGGATTTCTAGAGCTGATCTGCCCATGTTCCCAAGCGTTACCCTCTGGAGCGTCTGCGCAGGTCGCGTTCTCCTCTGCAGACTGTGTGATCGCTGCTGCCTCCGCTGAGGGTTCTGGAGCTGGGCTCGGTTCCACTGCAGCTGGTTCTGGAGCTGGGCTCGGTTCCACTGCAGCTGGTTCTGGAGCTGGGCTCGGTTCCTCAGTTGTGGGTTCTGGAACCAGAGCTAATTCTGGAGCTGGGCTCGGTTCCACTGCAGCTGGCTCTGGAGCTGAACTCGGTTCCTCAACCGTGGGTTCTGGAGCCGGAGCTGATTCTGGAGCTGGGCTCGGTTCCACTGCAGCTGGCTCTGGAGCTGAACTCGGTTCCTCAACCGTGGGTTCTGGAGCCGGAGCTGATTCTGGAGCTGGGCTCGGTTCCACTGCAGCTGGCTCTGGAGCTGAACTCGGTTCCTCAACCGTGGGTTCTGGAGCCGGAGCTGATTCTGGAGCTGGGCTCGGTTCCACTGCAGCTGGTTCTGGAGACACAGTCGGTTCCTCAGCAGGAGCTGGTTCTGCACTCGGGACAGGCTCAGACACCGTGAGTTCTGGAGCTGATTCTACATTCGGGCCGGGTTCCACTGGAGTGGGTTCTGGAGCTGGAGTTGACTCTACATTAACAGGGAGCTGCACCGGAACTGGTTCTTGAGCTGCGGCTGGCTTCGCTTCAGAAGCCGAGTCTGCTTGCTCCAGTGTGGGCTCCGAGCTGGCGTCTGACGGGGCTTCCGGAGCTGCTGTTAGCTCAGCTGGCTTGGGTTCTGGAGCGGTGGTGAGATCTGATGCAGGTTCCACAGCTAGAGAGGGTTCTGCAGGCGTGGAGTCAGTGGGTTCTAAAGCAGCAGGAACATCTGCTGGATCTCTCCCCTCCAGAGGAGCATCATTAGCGCTGACTGTTGTCTGCTCTGCTTCTGAGGCCTCAGTCTGGACTTCTTCCACCGTCTCGCCCGGTCCAGGACCCAGCTCATCCAGCAGAGCGCTTTGAACTGGCAACTGCATCTGATCCGAGATGGCCTCCACGTCTTCTGCTACAAGCCCATTACGAGAGACTGGAAAAAAACACAAGCAGAGAGGAAATAAAGTTTATTTATATGCAGTAAACATGCAAACATAATTGTCTGCCATCAGAATAAATGTTTTCTTTTAGTTTCTCCATGTAAATAAGCTAAATAAGTCTGTTTTCTTGACCCACTCTGTAAATTGTGCCTAATGCAGTATCTTAAAAGAAATAAGCTCAGGCCACATGGATCTGAAGATGCTTACATGACTACATGACTTTATGCCAAGCAGAAGTGCAGCTGTGTGTAATTCACCATCTACACACACACACACACACACACACACACACCTCCGTCAGGGTTATGACACACAAATCAGCAAGCGCTGACATGTTTAATGATCGGTAGCACTTTAGCTGAACTCAGAAACATGTACTATAGCAATGAGTAAATAATTAAAAACACACATTCCTGCCTCACTGAAACGGTTAATATTTATCTTTACACAAACACTAATGAAGCGTCATGGAAGACGCTCTCATGGAAACCAGCAGAAACACTCAGAATAGCAGCACATTGAGCGTCTACTGTTTCCTATTCTTCTTCACACTTCAAATGCTTTATCACATACATTTCATTCAGGTCATTTCAGGACAAAATTACTTCTTAGGTATGTGCTTTCTATTTGGTTTTTATAATCTTTCATAAAAGTGGAGTTTGAAAGTCACTTATAACAGCATTCACAATCTAACCAACAGCGATGATGTCACCGTCATATTTGCATACTGAATACAAGAACACCATACCGAACTCTGGAAACGCAAATATAATTTCCAATAAATCATCATTATATTATATTGCGATTGAGATTTTGATTCTAGACCGGTGGTTCAGGTCTGAGACAGAGACAGAAGAACATCCTGCTGTCCAGTCCATGGAAACGGTCATTCTACAGTCAGCTGTGTGAGAAATGAAAGCTGCATGATGAAACAATCTCCATTTCCAAAAACTCAAGCAATTTCAGTATTTCACTTTATAAACCGGGTTTTATATTTTGTGTGTGTGTGATGGAACAATGCGTGTCAGATTACACACACTCACAAAGCACCACACTCCTGCACGCACGCCTGGAGGTTTTGCCCCGTTCAGAGCTCATTTCCTCAAATGCCACGATGAAAAGGTAATTTCCTGATGGTCAGCGGCGCGGAGGAGAGACAGCAGCCAAAGATGACAGACTCTAGAGCAAACAGTGAACAGACTCAGACTGAACAATATGTCCCTCTCTGTCCATGTGGAGACTCAGTGTTTGTACGCATGAACACGTCATCAGCAGCAGAGCCACCAGAGACGCTCAAACACAAAAACATACAGCATTCATCATCATCAGTCCGACCGCGTTCATTGCTAGTCCATCAGATCTCTCTCAACAGGTGCTGTATTATTTGATGCCCTTTCATTCTTGTTTTCCCTCATGATGCATGTTAAATGAACCTTCTTGCCTTAATGCCTACACTAAACCCAAACCATCTCCTCCAAAACCATGAATCTAATCATGAGCCAAGCTGTGTTCCTGAACTTACTCGAACATGAGGATTTCTCTCACACACACACACACACACACACACACTATCTTCAGTGTCAGAGCCTGAGGAGTGTGTTTGCATCACACTCAAGTTTTTTTGAGTTGTGCTCTTCCTGAAACCCAGCGCTGGATCTGGTGTGAAGGTTTACTCTCAGAAAATGAATTCTGTGATCATCTCAGCTGTTTTCTCAAATGAATGGACAGTATTCCTCCGTGTGAGACTTTGTATCAGTTTTCTTATTGTGTGTGGATATTACAGCACGACACAAACCTGAGAGAAACAACAGAAAACAGCCCACAGAAACTTGCCATCATGATGCAGACAGTGTTCAGATAAACAGAGTAAAGCAACGACTACATCTCACGGAGCGAGTCTGTCTGTGCTCAATGGAAGCACCGATGTGAAAATGATCTGGAAACACAGCGGACTGGTCAGACCAGAGAAACACACCGACGCCTGCGGCTGCATGTGTCTGTCCTCATATCCATCATCTGCTCAGCCCAAACTCACTGACAACAGCTGGACAGACACAAACCTAACCTTTGCACATGTAGGATATCAGTTGCAATAATTAAAGATCGCCCATAAATATTAATGAAAAGATATCATCTCTGACTAATTGGGTTAGGATTAATAAAAATTTTTTTTTTTGTTTGGCACTGTCAGTAACTCATGCACAGGTTCGAAAATATCATCAGGCCAAGCTTTTACCAAACTGCATTAGTTTAATAGCGATGTATGTGAAATGACTTACGCAGAGTTTCTCCGTTCGCGTCCTCCGCTTTGACGCGCGGTCGGTTCTCCTGCGCGAGCGCCTGTGTGCTGGAAGATGAGCAGCCCATCCTGACCGAACCACTCGAGCTCTGTGTGCACGCAAGACTTGCTGGAGTGTTTTTTAAACAGCGCTCTTCAGTTCTAAGCGCTGAATATGCCGCATGTGTTCCTGTCAAACAGACGCGAGCGGAATGAGACGCGCTGGAGCTGACGCGCATGCGCCGTTCTTGCCCAAATCTGAATAATCACCTGAAACACATGCATATTAGAAACTACAGCTGCTGATTAGCGGGAATGTGGAAGAGAGAAAAAAGAAGAAGAAAATATGTTACAATGTTATTTATGAGTGTGATAGAGCCTCATAAGGGAATTTTAGTGTAGTTCGACATAATGCTGTAAATTCTAAGGAAACCTACACACTATCCCTCGGTTTCACAGACGAGGCTTAAACCTAGTCCTAGACTAAAATGTAAATCTGAGCTGTTTCAACTGAAAGAAACTTGCAATGACTGATCTTAAAATATATCAGTTCCTTTGTTTTGTCTCAGGATGCACACCAGTAATGTTTTTTCCTAAGCACGTTTATAAAAAATACTTAAATGTCCTAATGGAACTATGGCCTAATGCTGGTTTAGTCTCAACAGGGCCGGGTTATCCATAGACGGGATTGGGCGAGTGCCCTGGGGCACCAGCCAGTAAGGGGGCACCAAGTGATTAAGAAAATAACTAGACCTTTAAAATATTTTTAATGTTTTGTATATATTATTTTGCTGGAAGAGTTGCAGATGCATAGAAAATAAACAGTTAATGATCCAATGTATACAGAGAGAATATAAAATATATGCATGCATATAGAACTGCGATTGGGTCAGGCCACAGTGTAATTGCGCCCTCCCCCAGTCAGAGTCGAGCCCGCCAATTTATAATATTCAATTCATAATGGATAGGCAGCATCAGCGTAGCAGTTGGGCTAAATGTAAATTAAAAAATGAGAAAATATCAGGGCACATAGCCAGGGCTCTACAATGCGACTGAAAAGTACTGCGTGCAACTATCAAAACATACCCGATCAGCATTTGTGTTTGCGCTCGCGCTCAGGGGAGCTTCAAAGGTTTCTACTTGCGTGTTCGCGCAGCGGTGAGTAATGTGTCGCAGACATTAATTTCTTGAATGCAATGTTAATCAGAATCCACTCACTGCTCAAAATACTTTTGTTCATTGCAGAGTTATGCAAGCTCACAAATCCTCTCGTTATAACAAACAAAGTGTAGACAGGGTGTAAATAAGAGATTCGTTGTGCAGTGTAGAGCGCTTCATTGATTATTATGGAGCTTTGTGAGATTGCGATGAACTGTGACAGCTTTTAAAGATTATAGGGGAGTTTGCAAATGTGATATCAAATTAATACAACAGTTCAACAAACAATAAGTTATATAAAGTGATGTACATTGTATGAATTTAACAATATTTCCCGATTTTGCTCTATTTCGTAAAGGAAAATAGTTTCAAACAGTCACAGCTGAGCCGCTGCGCATCTCCATTCAAATACAGCGTTGTTTCGTTTATGAATGAACCTGCGTTTTTAAATGAATCTAGAGTCAGTGATTCAATTATCCATTCATAAAGACAGTGCCTGCGTCCCAATGTGCATACTATCCATCCTAAATTCTATGTGATAGTAGTCATTTTCAATACTATTTAGGGCAGATAGGGTGGATAGTATGCACATTGGGACGCAGGGAGTCACTTGCTTCGTTCCTGAATGAATCAGCCGTTCAAACAAATCAGTTAAATGAATGATTCAGTGATAAAAATCAGTGACTTGCTGCCACCTGCTGGCAGTTTTATTTTTTAAAGTGTCATAGTTACTTAAATCATTTCGATCAAACAATAGTTCTATATTCAAAATTTTATATTTAAAACATTAATCTCACAACATTGTTATGAATTTAAAACATCCATCCCACCTCTGAGCCTTTGTAAATGTCTGTAAATTTACCTTCATGCCACTTTTGTGTTCTGTGCCACCTTTGTAGTGGAAACTGATTTTGTTAATATTGATTTATTTTGATTGGTAACTTATTCTTATTATTCTACCTGTTCTTATTCTATTTTTTTTTTATTAGACATTTTGGAAAAGCTTATAAATATGGACTTTTGAATTTGACATAATGACATACTTTTAATAAAATTAGAGAAAAAAAATTGCATTGCACAAAAAAAAAAGAAAATGCCCTGTAAATCACTTTAAGGAGTCAAATATCACCTTCTAATGGGAAAGCTAATTTTGTTATTGATCAGAAGGTGCTCCTGAATTTTGAGGAGGGAGGGAGGGAGGGAGGGAGGGAGGGAGGGGGGCACTTCAAATGTGCTCACCCTAGGGCACTACACTGTGTTAATCCGGGCCTGAGTCTCAAGTGCTCCTGGGACGTTCGTACTTACGAGTTCACAAGCCATTATCACGACGTCGGGTGCGTTCAAGTCAACTTTGGTCGGAAAAAGATGGCGATTTAACTTTTCTACATAAAATTCAACGATTTTTTAAACTCTACATCTACAAAATATTGAATGAAAAATGTGCATCAGTGTGTTTTTTCTTTTTTCCGTTTTTATTTAATTCATGAAGGTGATGTAAACTGAATAATTATATATTATATTATAATTATACAATAATATAATATTGTGTACATGTAACTTATATAGTTTTATTGTACATTACAAAAAATAATCATTTTATTCATTTCAACAACTTTACCGACGCTGTACAGGTGCTGGTCATATAATTAGAATATCATCAAAAAGTTGACTTATTTCACTAATTCCATTCAAAAAGTGAAACTTGTATATTATATTCATTCATTATACACAAGGTGCGTTTACATGTACACTTTTTTTGTCATTCCGATTAAAATCATTCCGATTGAAAGATTTGATGAACTGTTTACATGAGACGTTATCTAATCCGATATGGTGTTTACATGTGCCTGTGCTTTCGATTTTAGGATATGCTAATAGCCTACAGTGACAACAAAAACAAGTCACCAGAGGAAAAAACGCCCATATTTACGTTAATATTTTTAATATCTGTTTGCACTTGCTTAGAATAAACGGTTAATATTTGAATCCTTGCTCATTCGAGCGCCAGTCATATGGCCAGAACGCGATCATAGAAATCATATGCCCTCTGTAATGCAGCTGAGATTAATTGTACTCTGATACTACAAAGTTGTACTGTACTTAAATGGAACAAATACACGATTTCTTACCAAGAGTTGCTGAACAATGAATCAAAGGAGCATTGCTTTATCACAATCGTGTTTCGTACAACATTCATGGCGAGGGCACGTATAAATTCAAGCAGATCGGAAATTATGAATCTGTCATCTATACAAATACAAATGACAAATGCAACTTTTGGTCAAGTTGTTTATTTTCATTGAGCTACTTTCACTATCATCACTGTGTTGTTTCTAAGCTGAAAAGCAGAAAATTGCGCTTCATTTCAGATCTGTTTTTCACTCCGGACATGAGAGCAGATAGTCCGTCACACAGCAAGCGTTCTCCTTTCTAATGTGTTTTTAACTGTATAATGGAAATTTTAACTTTATACCTCCACTATTACCCAGTCTCTACTGTAGTGTCGGTGTCCCCAAATCACAGAATGTACCGTTGCCGACATCATCACGTTCACGTTCTGACGACCCGACCTCTGGACGTGATGACGTAGACGCAAAGTAATCGGTTTAAAGTGTTTACATGGCAGGATTTTAATTTCGTTCGGTTTATAGAAAGGTTTATCCCACCCCTCTCAAACTGATTACAATTTCATTCGGTTTGGGCATTTTTATTCCGATTGAGGTGTTTATATGGAGCATTTTAATTCGGATTGGACTTTTAAACCGATTACAATGCTCCATGTAAACGCACCTACAGACTGATATATTTCAAATGTTTATTTCTTTTAATTTTGATGATTATAACTGACAACTACGGAAAATCCCAAATTCAGTATCTCAGAAAATTTGAATATTGTGAAAAGGTTCAATATTGAAGACACCTGGTGCCACACTCTAATCAGCTAATTAACTCAAAACACCTGCAAAGGCCTTTAAATGGTCTCTCAGTCTAGTTCTGTAGGCTACACAATCATGGGGAAGACTGCTGACTTGACAGTTGTCCAAAAGACGACCATTGACACGTTGCACAAGGAGGGCAAGACACAAAAGGTCATTGCAAAAGAGGCTGGCTGTTCACAGAGCTCTGTGTCCAAGCACATTAATAGAGAGGCGAAGGGAAGGAAAAGATGTGGTAGAAAACAGTGTACGTGCAATAGGGATAACCGCACCCTGGAGAGGATTGTGAAACAAAACCCATTCAAAAATGTGGGGGAGATTCTCAAAGAGTGGACTGCAGCTGGAGTCAGTGCTTCAAGAACCACTACGCACAGACGTATGCAAGACATGGGTTTCAGCTGTCGCATTCCTTGTCAAGCCACTCTTGAACAACAGACAGCGTCAGAAGCGTCTCGTCTGGGCTAAAGACAAAAAGGACTGGACTGCTGCTGAGTGGTCCAAAGTTATGTTCTCTGATGAAAGTAAATCTAGCATTTCATTTGGAAATCAGGGTCCCAGAGTCTGGAGGAAGAGAGGAGAGTCACACAATCCACGTTGCTTGAGGTCCAGTATAAAGTTTCCACAGTCAGTGATGGTTTGGGCTGCCATGTCATCTGCTGGTGTTGGTCCACTGTGTTTTCTGAGGTCCAAGGTCAACGCAGCCGTATACCAGGAAGTTTTAGAGCACTTCATGCTTCCTGCTGCTGACCAACTTTATGGAGATGCAGATTTCATTTTCCAACAGGACTTGGCACCTGCACACAGTGCCAAAGCATCCAGTATCTGGTTTAAGGACCATGGTATCCCTGTTCTTAATTGGCCAGCAAACTCGCCTGACCTTAACCCCATAGAAAATCTATGGGGTATTGTGAAGGGGAAAATGCGATTATGCCAGACCCAACAATGCAGAAGAGCTGAAGGCCACTATCAGAGCAACCTGGGCTCTCATAACACCTGAGCAGTGCCACAGACTGATCGACTCCATGCCACGCCGCATTGCTGCAGTAATTCAGGCAAAAGGAGCCCCAACTAAGTATTGAGTGCTGTACATGCTCATACTTTTCAGTTGGCCAAGATTTCTAAAAATCCTTTCTTTGTATTGGCAAGGCAAGTTTATTTATATAGCACATTTCATACACAATGGTAATTCAAAGTGCTTTACATAAAAGGAAGTAAAATAGTCATTAAAAATAATAAGAAATTAAAAATAATACAAATCACAATAATAAAAACAAAGTGATTTAAAAATTGATTTTAAAAGAATTTAAAACATTTAAGAATAGAAAGTGATTATACATAGTGCAATCAGTTCAGACGTTGCACAGTGCTCATTTAACAAATGCACAGCTAAACAGATGAGTTTTGAGTCTGGATTTAAATGTGGCTAATGTTTTAGCACATCTGATCTCTTCTGGAAGCTGGTTCCAACTGCGGGCGGCATAATAGCTAAAAGCAGACTCCCCTTGTTTTGTGTGACCCTTGGTGTTTCATGTTTTTGAGATGATAGTATGCTGATTTAGTTACTGCTTTGACATGACTACTAAAACTAAGGTCTGTCTCCAGAAACACCCCAAGATTTTTGACTTGGTTTTTAATTGATTGACCCCTAGAGTCAAGGTATGCATTCACCTTGAGAACTTCATCTTTGTTTCCAAATGCAATGACTTCAGTTTTCTCCTTGTTTAACTGAAGAAAGTTCTGGCACATCCAACTGTTAATTTCATCAATGCATTGGCAGAGGGAGTCAATGGGGCTGTAGTCATTTGGAGATAAGGCTAGGTAAATCTGGGTATCATCAGCATAGCTGTGATAGGCAATTTGGTTCTTTCTCATTATTTGACTTAGTGGGAGCATATACAGGCTAAACAAGAGCGGTGCAAGAATTGAGCCTTGTGGGACTCCGCATGTTATGGACGTCCACTTAGACTTATGCTCTCCTATACTCACATAATAACCTCTCCCTTCTATGTATGACCTGAACCATTTGAGTACCATCCCAGAAAGCCCGATCCAGTTTTCCAGTCTCTCTAGAAGTATGTTATGATCAACAGTGTCAAACGCAGCACTAAGATCTAGTAGTACCAGCACTGATATTTTGCCTGAATCAGAATTGAAGCGAATATCATTTATTATCTTAATGAGTGCTGTCTCTGTGCTATGATGTGCTCGGAAACCAGATTGAAAATTGTCCAGGTATCCATTTAAGTAGTTGTTCAGCTGATTTAAAAACTACCTTTTCAATAATCTTACCTATGAACGGAAGATTTGATATTGGTCTATAGTTGCTCAACATTGTGTTATCAAGATTGCGCTTTTTCAGAAGGGGCTTAACAACTGCAGTTTTCAGGGAGTTTGGAAAAGTCCCAGAAAGAAGTGAAGCGTTCACCACTTCTAAGAGATCTGCTTCTAAACAGTTAAGCACACTTTTGAAAAAAGATGTGGGAAGTGTGTCAAGATAGCAGGTTGATGATTTAAGGTGCTGTACTATTTCTTTCAAAATTTTGCAATCAATTGCTTCAAAAACAGACAGGGGGTTTGTCAGTCTCTCCACAGTAGCAAAAAGAGTGCGAGTGTTGTTTAAGTTACTGTTTATAAGGTTTGAGAAGAAGGTCTGTCTAGCTGTGGCTAGTTCCACATTGAAAGCATGAAGGCTGTCTTTATAGATGCTATAGTGAATTTCCAGTTTTGTCTTCCGCCACATCCGCTCAGCTTTTCTGCATTGTCTTTTCATACTCTGAACTGCTGTTGATTTTCTCCATGGTGATTTTTGTCTGCCATTCTTCTTGCAGACCCTTGTCAGAGCAATATCATCAATAACATTCTTAACTTTTGAGTTAAAAGAATCCAGGAGAAGATCAACAGAGTCTGCAGAAATGCTTGGTGTTAAAGATATAGCCTTCATAAATAGCGCACTAGTGTTCTCATTAATGCATCTCTTTCTGACAGAGACAGATCTAGATTCAGTGGTAACAGAGATCAATATATCAAAGAAAATACAGAAGTGATCAGATAGTGCTACATCCTTAACAACAATGGATTAAATGTTTAGACCTCTACTGATGAGCAAATCTAGAGTGTGTCCACGATTGTGTGTGGGTCCATGCACATGCTGGGTCAGATCAAAAGTGTTTAAAACAGTAATAATTTATTTTGCAGTTTTGATTTCTGCATTATCTATGTGAAAATTAAAATCCCCTGCAATAGTAAAACAGTCAAACTCTGAGGAAATCATTGATAACAGTTCTGTGAACTCTTCAACAAAGGCTGGAGAGTATTTTGGAGGCCTGTAAATAATGATAAACAGAATGCGTGGAGCACCTTTCAGCACAATACCTAGATATTCAAAGGACAAATACTGACCAAATGACACTTGCTTGCATTGATAAACATCTTTAAATAGAGCAGCTACACCTCCACCTCTCCTAACAGTCCTGCAGACACTTGTAAAGTTAAAGTTAGGAGGGGCTGTTTCATTGAGGACTGTTGCACTGCAGCTGTCTTCAAGCCATGTAAAATCCAGGTTGTTTGTGGTTATAAAATCATTGATCAGAAATGATTTATTTTTTAGTGAGCGAATGTTTAAAAATGCTAACTTGATGGAATTACATTTTGTCTCTACAGCAATCTTAGATTGACGCGTTAAAGGCCGCAGATTAGATGGGTCAGTCGTACGGCTTGAGAAGGCCTTAGACTTTCTATCACGTGATAAAACAGAAATAGAAAGCTACAGGCACACTGGGTTCCCGCTTGTTCTGTGAACATTTGTGAGTGTTGCTGCTAATATAGCGGGGACCCGACACATATCACTGAGAGCTGTTATCAGTTGTTTTTGGTTCACCTACAGCCGATGGAGGAGGGTTTGGGCCTGGCGTTGTGGCAGCGGACGGAGAGCTCTCACAGGAGGAGGAGGGAGAGCTGGGCCTGCTGTCTTTGGTGGTTGTGGGACCCGCCGTTTTTTTAGTTGATATCTGGGGGCTTGCAGCGAACGAGTGGGAGAGTTTGGTCCCAGTATACACCAGTTCCTCCATTTTCTGTGAGAAGCTTAGAAGTGGAGATTCTGGAGAGAGGGACAGTGTGTCTGGTGAGATGGGTTCTGGCTCTGGTGTTGGTCTTAAGTAATATTCTAATTTTCTGAGATACTGAATTTGGGATTTTCCTTAGTTGTCAGTTATAATCATCAAAATGAAAAGAAATAAACATTTGAAATATATCAGTCTGTGTATAATGAATGAATATAATATACAAGTTTCACTTTTTTGAATGGAATTAGTGAAATAAATCAACTTTTTGATGATATTCTAATTATATGACCAGTATCTGTATATTTTTAGTCTTTGGCTGCGTCCATTGCATCCGGCATGTTTTTCACTGACACGCCCCCAACTCGGAAACTCGGGGCTTAAAGAAACTTTCAAGTTTCCCTCGTAATAATGACGTTGTGGTGGCGTTCATGTGCGTTCAAGTCATAAATACGATCTATACGACATGACTTGAACGCACCATATCTGTGAAACCGGGCTTATATGTTTCCATCCAAAGATTCAAATTAAACATGTGCAAAACTGTAATATCACACAAAACATTTGCAAATAAAGCACTGTTTCCACTGAATATAATAATTTTCATATATGATAAATGACTTGCGCCTCAGAGCGAGCAGACGAAACACAATAAATGTGCTTAATGCTTTCGGAGGTGGATGCTGATGTTTGGGAACGCAGTCGTGTAAGACAATTATACAGAAAGACTTGCACGACAGACTTTGCTCAGACATTTCAGAACATCTCAGAACGACCAAAACAACATTTCAGACGCTGTGAAGGAGATCGGTCCGCTGGTCAGTCAGCTATCCCGTCTCATAGCGCAAAGCCACATCTATGCGCATGGAGGAATTTATTCGGTAAATGTGTTTCCATCATAGTTTATGCGCATTTTTTCTTATCAGATAAAAAGTTTATCCTACTCAAATGTGTGCATTAGTTTTTTATGCGCATTTTTAGAATTTATGCCCATCATGGCGTTACCATCCAGAGTTTTTTATGCATATTCCAAAATGTGCATTAAAAATAGGTGGATGGAAGCATAGCTAGTGATAAACACAACCCCTGCACTTTAGATAAAAGCATCTATAAGCATAAATATAATGTATACTTTAATTTACAGTTATGGACAAAAAATTGCTAATATACCAAAACAAACAATGGATATTGATATATTCTTTCACATTTTTGTTTCTCCTCTCAGCTCTTACAGGGACTTTTAGTAAGTTTAGTTTCAACCCTAATGATACACATCTGAACAATGTAATACAAGTCTTCAGGACTGCTGGAAAAGTCCTGTGGGTTTTTACTGCAGCCTTCAGTTTTTGATGTTAATTCACCATATACCTGGTTTTACACACTAAACCTGTTAGTGTTGACTGAGCATGACCTGATTGCTCTGGGAAGTAATGGGAGTCACCAGATCAGTGAAAGAGGCCAAAAAAGAGGGGCGTTTTTGACCGTGTCACCTGATTGGCTCACATCACAGTTTAGGGGTGGGGTCAGGTAAAGGGCATCATTTTCATTGCATGATTTAGAAACACCCAGCAGTCTGAAAACACCCACTTTTGTTCTGCAGAGACCTGATTCCCTGGACTCTGGTGTGGAGTTTTGCAGCAGATGGCAGTAAAGCGTCTGAGGAGCGACTCGAATCCAGAAGAAGAGCCCAGCTGCTGAAGCATGGCGGCACAGTAGCCCTCTTTGTCTGTTTGATTGTTTTAAAGCATGTATTTTCCCTCTGAATTTGTGCTCTAATCCAGGTATATTGTCATTCATTTGTATTTGTTTTTGTTGTGTTTATCTTCAGAAGCAGCAGATGTGGATGGGTTACTTGCATATTATTTATGTATTGTTTACTCCGATGGTTTTGGTGCTGCTGCTGGTTTAATGCGATCTTAGGTGTTACATTCATGAGAATATTATTCTGTTGATGGAGTTTGTAGTCTATGGAAATATTTTTTCCTAAAACTATCCATTCAAACGGATAACTTTTGTTCTGCTTTCTCACAGAGACGCAGCACGAAGGCTTCTGCTGATTCTGGTGAGATTCCCTTCCGTCTCTCTTCAGTTTGATCAGGATTGGGCTCGTAACTGAACTCTATGTGAAGAGCGACAGAAAGCAGTTGATTTATCTCCGTTAGTGCTGTGTGGCGAACCGTTCTCGCCTGTCGGGCCTGTCAGTGGTCTGGTCAGGGCTATATGTTCGCTAGATCGACACCAGTAGAGACTCGCAGATCAGCCTGTGCTTCATCTGTTCTCACCTGCGCCGCTGGTCACACCTGCCCTAAACATGCTGTCTCGGGGGGGGTTTCTCCTCATGCTCCAGAAGCACCACAACACTGCGTCCTCTCATCAATCCATTAATTCAGATCATGGAGCTGATGATTGAACCCAGTCAAGTGTTTGATAACTAGATAAGCAGAAGGTGCAGTGTTGTGGATCTCTGACGACCAGGTCGGGGGAAACACTGTTATAACAGAAAGCAACAGGTTAACTGGATTTACTATGGTAAAGCAGGCATAAAACCATTTTCTTTCCCCAGGTCGATGACGCCATCAGGAGCACATCCGAGCACCGAGTGTCAGATAATTAATGTCTACGCTTCACGGTCCAGAAGACCCAAGAGACGTCCTCATTACAAGTTCAGTACATCTGCAGGATCCGAGTGGTGATGCTATTTGGATTTTTAATACACTATGAATTAAACTTACAGTTGTCTTTTTTTAATTCAAACATGTACAATCATAAAGAAAATTAATTATGCAGTACAATAATTTGGGATAAATGTCAAAAATCGATGTTTTCGCTCCAGCGCTGATCTCACACCAGTTCATTCTCCAACAGTTCAATCCTCTTCATCACAGTGTCTAGTGTTGTGCTGTTAAGAAATGTCATTTTTGTGTGCTGTTGGTGAGAAATGATGTAAAACACTGGATCTTTTGAGTTCATTTATGTTCAGCAGTCATTAGTGATATGTTAGACGCTGACGCTTGTCAAATAAACCACGTTTCACACGGAAGCACTGTATCGCAGCTTGATTTGTTTTGGCCAAAATCATGTGATCTTTGATCCTGAAGCTTTGTTTGCCTGAGAACAGTGAAATAGTGATGGTCGCTTTTGAAACACTGCTTCACGAAGCTTTGAAACCACATGAAAGTCACATGATTTCAGTAAATGAGACTCCTATAATGGCATTTTATTATTTTAATTGCATTTAATATTAACATTTTAAGAAAGCATTTGCATTGGTTTTGTAAAAGTTGTTTTAGCATGAGTTTTTGTTGCATTTACACACTTTTGACCAGCAGGCGTCAGTAGCGTGTGGTGTTTCGAGCGCTTTGAAACTGTGAATCATTTTGCAAAGCAGTTGGTTCAATTGATTCGAAGTTTCGAGAAGGTTAGTTTCTCCCATCACTACCCTGAAACTGCTTCAGTATCTGCTTTGAGAGATGCCAACCTCAGCGTCGTCTTTATTTTAATTACTCATGGGGGGTTTTTTCAGTATGGTAATTAAATGAAACCCACAGTGAACCTTGCCTATAAAATAATGTTATCAGTGTTGAACTGATTATTTCTTTCAAATAATTCAGACGTTCATGAAGAAACATATTTTACTTACGTGATATTACTCACTTCTATTTAACCTTTTGACCACCAGATGGCCACAAAGTACAAAAAAAGCCTAACCCTAATCTACTGATTTCAACACAGCGCTACACAGTTTGAATGTCTTTCTGAACGTCCGAGATCCGTGAACTGAACTGAGTGTGTCAGATGAGCAGATAAATAAATGTGCCGTGCATTAGGGACATGTGTAAGAGTAAAGCTTGAGTCTGGGATAAAGGATATACTTCTGTGAAATCCTTAACAGAGCTTCAGTGGTCATGTTGTGGAACAGCATCATCTTCCCACATTTACACTGATGTGACACTGACAGCTGATCTGAGACAGAGAAAACACACAGTATGTTTGTGAAGTGAAGTATCCATTTACAGTGTATTATAAATATTTGCACACTGGTATATTGATTTATCTAAAGCATTCTGGTGGGTGAAGCGTAACACTTGCGTAGAAACACTGTTGTGATTCTGCTTTCCTGAAGTGTTTGTCCATGTTTAACAGCAGTTTTTAAGCAGCCACAGACTCTTAAGCTTCTGTTTATGAGCTGATAACATACATCACTGACACACATGCTACAGTACCTTCACAGCTGTGAATCTGAGTCTTCAGTTTGTCTGCGATCTGCTCCATTTGACTGAAGTCTTCTGCGTAGTACACATGTTTCTGCTGCGGCTCTGACGCAATAAACTTCAGCTCTTCTTCTGCAGTCTCTCCCACACCCACTGAATATAGAGTAATGCCTACAGAAAGAGAGAGTTGAGCTGGTTTGTCATAACTGGACTCTGTCTTGTTATTTGGAGACATTTCTCCATTTATCAGATGTTAGAATGGCTTTATGATCAAAAATTCATCAACCAATTGCATGAGGTGCTTTTCCTTCTCTGTCTACTACAACTCATCTATCAAAAATGTTAATATGTGAATGCAATTGAGTATTTTTGTTTCTCCTTATTAACACATTACTGGGAGTCTCTAATAATGTGATATATGTTTTGTACCATCAGCTTTGACCTTGCTGGCCCATTTGTGCACGTTGTCTTGAGAGCGTCCATCTGTAAACACAACAGCGACCCTCTGTGCTGTTCTGCTGCTGTTCCTGAAGCTGTTCTGGATCAGATATTGCAGGGCGGCGCTGATCACGGAGCCGCGGCCCATATAGCGGACGGCTGCTATGGCCCGCTGGAGCTCGGTAGCGCTGCTGAACTGGCCCAAAGTGAACTCGCTGCGGACTTTAGAGGAGTACTGGAGCAGCCCGACCCGAGATCCGGCTGGCAGAGCGCTCACCGTTCTGCTCACAAACCGCTTCAGGAGATCAAACCTGGTAATGCCCAAGTGTCTGGAGCCACTTACGACAAACATGAGATCCACAGATCCACGTTTACAATCCAGACCTGCAACAACCATTGTTTTAAATGTATTAAACTTGCATATTCTTGCAGAAAGAAGAGCGAGTAAAAACAATGAGAGCCCTTTTTAGTAATGTGGTCAGACTATATCAAATTATATTCACCAAAAAAGTATTTTCACTGAAAATGTGATTCACTTCATAATTTGTAACGAGAGTAATGAGTGTGATTCAGTTTAATGAGCTGCTCAGACTGTGATTCTGTTCAAGACACATTAATGAGTTCTTTTTGAGTGACAAAATAATTCTGTGAAAAGCACATGTGCTCATCACGGCACGTGTCCATCGTGTTCTGAGAGCTGAAGAGCTCGGGTCACGAATGCTTCGCTTTTAGACATTCAGAACACAGAACTGCAGAAAACCAACACTTACCACATGTTTTACCATCTGGAGCGAGTGTGAAACCTTTCCTGCAGCGGCACTTGAACGAGTCGTCTGTGTTTACACACTCGTGTTCACACTCGTGGATTCCTGATGCACACGGTTCAGATCCTGAGGAGATTCAACATCCGTCATCAGTATGAGTTTCCTAAACATCTAAACCAGGAGACTTCAGCTCAAACACATCTGAACTGGACAATACATGTTTTCAGGATTATAATATATACAATATGTCTTCAGGATGATAATGGCGGATGAGCCTGAGCCCCACAGGCAGGTGGAGGTGTATTTCATCTTATTATTATCTTTTTACAGTGGAAGTGAAGGCAACAGACTGACCTGCACACAGCTTTGAGTGGAAGACAGAAAGCAGTGTTTCTATCTGGCTGAAACTGGCCACCAGATGCACGTGTTCTGTGTGCGGCTCGCTGCCGATGGCCTGCAGGGTCACCAGGTCCACACGGCCGACTCCTACAGCGAAGATCTGTATCCCGGCCCGCCGCGCTCGATCCGCTTCCTCCTCCACAGAGTCCTGCGGCCGGCCGTCGGTCACCACCACAGCGACGCGAGGCACCTGCATGTGGACGGGCCGCACACCGTGAGCCGGAGAAAACGCCTCCTCGCGCGTGAACTGCAGCGCTAAACCCGTCATGGTTCCCGATGCCAGGTGCTCCATGCGCTCCACAGCACTCAACATCAGCTGCTTCTCAAAGTAGCTGTTCAAGAAGAACTCGTTCTGCACTACGCTGCCAAACTGCACCAGTCCCACACGCGTCTGATTGTGACCCACGTTCAAGAACAGCAGCAGGTCCTTGATGAAGGTCTTCACCCGCTTATAGTCTTCAGGCCGGACGCTGCGGGAGCTGTCGATCACGAACACCAGATCCAGCGGCCGTCCTTCACAAGAACCCTCTGCTTAAAAACAACAGCATGCAGTTCATACAGAGAGTAACTCTTTCAGCACAGTGAAGAAGACTGAATCACAGTATCTCTGTGATCTGAATACCTGTGCTGTTCTGGGCTGTTGTGTCTCGCGGTGATGGTTTGCTGGGACACACAGCACAGCTCCAGACGAGCAGCAGAATAAGAGCTGGGCTCTTCATTCCAGAGAGAAGAGATTCCTTCAGCTAGAGCCACACAACAACAGTAAAGCATGATTAGATGTTTCAAATCAACATCAGAGTTTCAAATATGATAACGCATGTTAAAAGGACATAACAATGGGACATTTGATTCAAAATCTGTACCGTCTGTTCACAACTAAATATGAGAATATCCCGCATTCTTCATGTGTAAAAGTGACATAATGCCTAATGTTTGATAGATAAAACAATATCAGTGTAAATTACGATAGGCTCATAAACAAACATTCCAGTGTAAAATAGATGAATAGAAATGTTTACTAGTGCACACATACCTGTAAAGAGCAGAGACTGTTGAACGGAGGTGAAGCAGACAAACACAAGCGGAGCAGAATCCAGATGTTTTTCTGCTGCGGGACGTTCATCCGCCCGCGTCCTCCCTCTGAGCTTTTCTGCTTCAAGGGAAAGTACTTTTCGTGGGACTACTTTAGTTTTTCTGTTGTTGACAGTTTCACCGTTTCATTTTGTTTCTTTGGCTGGTTGCTCAAGCAAACCCTTTAATATATGCAGTACTGACATTTCAGCTTGGATTAATTCTCCTCCTCATTATTTATCAAAGAATCATTGTGGCCCGTCCAATCAGGAGATGAAAATTTCAATGCATGTATATGAAACAATAAAAATTCAATTTAAAATGCTTAGTAAATTTCTTCCATAGTGAAACTCAAGATAATTAAGTGTTTGGTTTTCTCAAAGAACATATTCTTCTTCTGCTTAGTTTGAAGAGCTTCTCCAGTGAAGGATCTGAACTGCAGCTAAGATCTAATCGAACCCAAACAGACCTTCAGTGCTGATACCGCTCCATTAAATGCTATATAAAGCTACCAATGATCTTCTGCCATGCGCTCAGGAACCGAAGTGCCTTCTCAGGGTGCGTCTCGGCTCAATCGCAGCTGTTTCTGTGATTCCTCTGAAGGAAATGTGCTCCTGGAAACACTGCTGCCAGACCTCTTATATCCCAGAACTGTACGGCTGATGACTTTAGCAGGGTATGTCTTACAGTAAAATGATTGTGCTTACGTGTAATTGAGTACATATTCCAATCACAGCTGTTGTAAAACCTCATCAGTTCTCGAGAGACGATACGGTACATTTGTTTACAGTCAGCTGAATCTGAAATGGTGTTCTGGAGACGTGTCCAGCAGAAAAACAGCCAAGCTTCAAGGCATTTAGAAGTGCTTTATTAAAAATGTGAAGTTCAAATCTCAAAACCAATAGTTTCATATTTAGTTTCTCTGTGAGACAGCCAGATGTGAAGAGCTTGGGGAAGTAATGAACACAATTGTAATGTAAATTAATGGTTTTATTATGAATAAATGTTGAAGAATGGTTCTTAGTGCATGACCCTAACCTTCCTGTTTCAAATAAAAAAAGGCTGATTCAACTAATGACTGCTAATGTCTGTAATACTCATGCTGCCTAAAAAACAATTACTTTATAAGGCCACTTTAAAAGGTCTTCACATATATACGTACAAAGCCAAAATCCTGGAGGTCAAGTTTATTAGTAGATGAGAAAGTGATTAATAAAATCATCTGTTAGGATATGTAAAACCCAAGAAGTGCTCAGAATGATTCAGTAATCTTAATTACACATGGTATTTTCATAATAACAAACAAAGGAAGCCACATCTAGAGTCACATCAAGAGACCATGAAACCACTCAGAACACCCTGAAGCAACACAACAATGCATCAAAACACTTGAAACACCTTTGCAACTGCAAAAAAACGTCCAGTAAACTGCTCACATTTCCTGTAGAAAAAATGATGGTTTGTGATACTGTTAATAATGTGTTTTCCATCTTGTGCTCTGTGGGGTGTGAAGATGCTGGAGCCATTTATATTTGTACCCACATTCTTGCTTGTGTGAGTGTTATTTTATTTATTTATTTTTACTGTTTTGTATTTACCATAAATTAGTATGTTAAATGACGTTTAATGATGGTTTTGTTGGACATTCATAGTGCATGATTTGATATTGAAATATAACTGTCATTTATTTTTTGCGCTATTTGAGCAAACCTTACACAGGCTATAACTTTAAACTTTTCATAACTTTTTTTATTTATTAAGGTAAAAGTATATCAAATTAATTTATATTCATAAACAGATCTTAAAACAAAGTATACAGCTACATTTCATGCTGTTATTTATTATTATTTTTTAAGTTTATTGAAAGCGTCTGGAGAAATGCATCGGAGTAATAAGGTTTAATTCTGGTTAAAACGCAGTGAAGTAAAAAGAGTAACCAAACATAAGCGAGTAAAAAAGAAATGTTAAATACGACAGTATTGTTCAGTGTTGCTGGTCGCTGATCTAATGATTCTCTGTTACAGATCAGTGCTGGTTACGCGTTCACAGCTGAGCTCTTCTGCGCATGCGCTGACAAGAATGACTTTTTTTCGGAAGCAAAAACTCCAGGAAAGCGATTGTTTCTCTTCGGCCCAAAGAGGATCGTTTACAGATATATGGAGGCTTTCAGAATAGATTCACGCATGGATAATGAAGTACGGGACTGTGTACGTCTAGTAAGACTCAATGAAATGGTGTAGAAGAACAAATAAACAGAGTTTGTGCGACAGTGGACGTGTTCAGGTAACACAAGCTGCGTGTTTTCTTTGACTTGTTCCAGAGCTGTTTACGATCGTTAAAGACACCAAAACACAACACAATAATTCAAACACGTCAAGATTCTACAGGATGTGACTTTTCGGATAAACTGTTGTTTTAATGAGTGCTCAAGATGATCGTAAGTTTGTAATCTCTCGATGTTCAAACCTAATTCGCTCTCATTTCATGAAAGTTAAGAGTTTCGGAACCGCGCTGAAGTGTCAGTTTTTGTTTTGCGCTTTTCTTAGTGTTTTTAATAGTTAGCGGTAAGTTTATCACAGATGTTTCTCTGTTCATGCTCGTGCTGCAGCTGATGTTCATGTGTATGTTTGTGTCTTGCAGGTTTCTGGAGCTCATCTGATGACTCTGAGATCCTCCTGAATCTTCTGGGCTCAAACAGCGGCTGTCATGCAGATCCTGCTGTGCTTCAGCTTCGGGTTCTTCATGCTGGACTCTTGCATGAGCCACACTTCGTTCACTTGTGAGCCTGTGCATGTGCAATGGTGCCACGGCATGCCCTACAACACCACCTTCTTCCCCAACATGCTGGAGCACTATGACCAGGACATCGCTGCGGTGAAGATGAAGGTCATCAGCAGGCCGTTTGAATTCATCTGAGGCTTAACCATATAATACACAACAAATTAAATGCTCAGTTTTAGTAATGAAAAATGTTAAGTGGATGCGTTTTCATTTAAGTTTATACTCATAACACTTTGAAGAGCTTTAAAATAATTCAAATTCAATTGGAAAGCATTAATTGTTAATGTGAGCTCTGAATACAGTGTAAGTTACGGAAGAACACATGGGAAACACGCCTTGGTTTATTTGATATGTTCAAAATGTTAACATGTCTGTTCTTTTAAAAACACAAAATATCAAGCGTTTATATTTTGTGACTGTGGTTCGGAGATCAGTTGATCCGCTTACCATCGGTTCAGTGTTTACCTGGCCGTGTCTCGTGTGTTTCAGAGCACATTCCTGCGACTCCCTCACAAGGATTGCTTTCACTGCTTTTGTAGTTGTATCAAATAATGGGCTTTGTGTAATACACGAGAGGAAAGGCCTCGGCCCCATTGTTACAGCCTTTGATTTAAATGAGAGAGAAGGAAGGAAGGAAGGAAACTGGAGGGTAGAGCCGTCTGCAGTCATTACTGTTTGTACACACACACACACACACACACACACACACACACACACACACACACACACACACACACAGACACACACACACAGACACACACACACAGACACACACACACACACACACACAGACACACACACACACACACACACACACACACAGACACACACACACACACACACAGACACAGACACACACACACACACACACACAGACACACACACACACACACACACAGACACACACACACACACACACACACACACACACACACACACACACACACACACACACACACAGAGAGAGAGTTATGTTGTGATTCTGTGGATTCCTTCTTACTATTTCTCGCTGTAAGTGATAATAAACAGTCAGTACTCCTGTTGGACTTTGTTTTGTGGTAATGTACATCTGAATCTACATTGTCCTTCTTGTCCAAATAAATCGATAAACAAACAAAGTATTTATTAAGTTAGAGGAAGAAAGTGTGAATCCGTTTAAAAGACTTGAAACTAGCTTTGTAGAAAAACAGCCTTCAGTCTCTCTGTGTTTGTGTGTGTGCAGGCCTTCATGCCGCTGGCGAGCCTGCGCTGTTCTCCTGAGGTGCATCTGTTCCTGTGCCAGGCGTTTGTTCCCGAGTGCACTGACCACACGCGTGTCCTGCGGCCCTGCAGAGAGCTGTGTGAGCGAGTGCTGTCCGACTGCAGCAGAGACATGCTGACCTTCGGCATCAGCTGGCCGTCCGAGCTGCAGTGCGACCGGTGAGCAGATCAACAAATTCCTCGTATGTGTAAACATACCTGCCGATAAAGCTCATTCTGACTCTGACTCAGATCAGCAGTCTTCTGTTAGAGAAATGTTCATGTGGTGAAAAAAAGAAAAAGACAACAACAAATATCAGTATTGATTAGTTGAGTCTGTATTGTGAGTTGGAGAACCTCATTTTGTGTCACTTTGGGCAGCGGAGGTCAGCATGAGCTTACAGTGAAAAAACTGCATGACCCATGCATAGGGCTGTGCGATATTGACAAAAAATATCTCAATATTTTCTGGGATTTTATCGATAACTATAATTAGACGATATTTTGCTGAGTGTGTTATTGTGCTGGTATCTTAAGGACTGCCGTGGACAGCTGACTCCTAAAGTTTCTGATATTCTTCATATTCTGTGTGGTGGTCAGTTCACACTGATAGAAATTCATCTTTTCCAATAAGTTTAAACTGATTTTTACATTTTATGGGTGTTTTTACCTTTATAAAGCCTCCTTTTTTTTTTTTGTCCATTATTTTTTTAAGGTCAAAGTCTTCCATTTAATCAGTGAATTAGAATAATAAGACATTTGGGCTGTTATACCAAGCAAATTAAATCAACATAGAAGCTGCATCTGCATGCATGCAGTAAAAGAACGCTCTGTAAATCACTGATGATATATATCGCACACCCCTAGCCATGCATGGGATGTAATTGAAATATTAAATGTAGTTTTGTTTTGTAAGAACCATAAATGTAATGTGATAATTATTAGGGATTCACTGAATGTTCAGCAACCGAAATTGTTTGGCTGAAAATACTAAAAAAACTATTTTTCATTATTTGTTCGTAAAAGGTGCTTAAAGTGAATGAAGTACTTGAATTTGACTTTAAGAAATGTAAAGTCCCCCTGTAGTCAAATATTTTATCCTTTAAAACTAATCTTTGATCATCAAAATGACATATTTAATGTTTTTTCATGTGAAAATTTTCTCATGCTTTAAAATAGCTTGAATGTAACTCAACACCCTTGCCTCATTTACTATACGCTGATCTATGAATATGCAACTTAGCCCCGCCTCCACTCAGTCGCACCAGCCAGCACCTCCTGATCCACGGATAATGACTGATAAAACTGTTTTTACTAGCGGACAACTACAGTGAATACTGTAACATTCGTTGAAGTTACTTACTTGACGATGTTGTGTCCTCAAAATGCCTTGAAGACTCGAATGCAGCCGTTTGTGTTTTAAGGAGAAAATACTCCGCAATAGTGTTGATTAATGGATTGGCACATGGTTTGTCTAAAAGCATATTAAAAACACCACATAGACAAATAAACAACATAAAAAACTTTATTTTCACTACAGGGGGACTTTAAGTGTTTGCATTATATTGCTTGGTCTTTTATTGCATGTGCTGTTTGTTTGGGTTTCATTTGTGACACGCGTTGTGTTGCACTGTTATCTTGCATCTCAGCATCTCAGACCACAAACTCCTCTGCATACTGTGAGTTCGGGTTGCTTAACGTTAAGTTCATCTGGGAAAACAGTGTGCGTTATCTCACTAGATTTATAACGTAAATCGTTTAGAAACCCACACCAACACCGGAGAATACAACAACATATTTCTATTTGATACACTCTCAGAAATAAAGGTACAAAAGCTGTCACTGGGGCGGTACCTTTTCAAAAGGTACATGTTTGTACCTAAAGGGTCCATTCTGGTACCTTAAAAGGTACATATTAGTACTTAAAGTGTACATATTTGAACCTAATAGGTACAAAAGTGTACCTTTTGATAAGGTACCGCCCCAGTGACAGCTTTTGTACCTTTATTTCTGAGAGTGTAGGGAGCCAGTGCACTGTTGACAGAACCGGGCTAATGTGGTCGTACTTCCTGGTAGACTGTTTTCTTAAACCTGCACCTGCCCGCTCCCGCTGAATTTCTGACCAGGACCGCCCGCGCCCACAATGTTTGTGTGCACTCCCGCCCGCACCCGCGGACTTTCTCTCAGAGCTTGTAAAAAATGTTGGCTACACACATACTCAAATGTTCGTTCAACTTAACATCCAGAATAGCAGGCTTTAAACATGATTGCGTTTAAATAAGATGAAGTAATGCTAAACCAAAGCACCACACCTGACAAAAACATTGGGTATTTTTTTTATTAGCGTTATTAAACATTAACCGTTAAAACAAAAGCACAAATAGCAGCACCTCAGTTTTTAAAAGTAGCCTACTGCTTGATACACAAGCACCAAACAATTTAGGCTACTAAACAAACAGTTTAAAGGTAATTTCACACCCAGTCCAAAATTTTTGCACGTTAAAAAATAAATACAACCTCACGTTATGTCCATCACGTTTACACACTGCCTCCGAAACTTTCGTCCGTCATAAAAAATTTTGGATCAGGTGCGAGTTTCTGCGTTTTCGCATCTGTAGCATGCATTTTGATAGGAAAGGATGAGGAATACGAAAAATCGGAAAAACGCATGCGAAAATTTCGGACTCAGTGTGCAATGACCTTAACTGTCAACAAACGGTTTAAGTAGGCTAAATTAGCCAAAGCAAAATATGAAATAACTTTAACTTACTGTAAGTAAATTAACACATAGAACTTAGAAAATAGGTATGTCGCCTCAGGGCAGAGGTGCCAAATTTATGTCCTTGTGCACATTTATCGCAACTTACGAAGTTTAACTCTTTCCCATTTTTTTCAGTGACAATTGAGAATTGTTTCCAGATGTCTGATTTGCCTTGCCTTGCTTTGCTTTTGTCAAGTAAACAGCCGCTTTAATTTTCTTCTCAACTTAATGTGTCGACTCCATTTCTGTTACACACCAAATCCTACCGTTCCCTGCGAAATTTTCTGACCGCCCACTCTCGCCCGCAGCAAATGAATGAGGCACTTATATAGCGCTTTATTGTGGGGGGGGGTCTCTCCTCAACCACCACCAGTGTGCAGCATCCACTTGGATGATGCGACGGCAGCCACAGGACAACGACGCCAGTGCGCTCACCACACACCAGCTACAGGTGGAGAGGAGAGAGTGTCATAGAGCCAATCAAGTGGATGGGGATTATTAGGAGGCCATGCTTGACAAGGGACAGTGGAGGGAATCTGACCAGGACACCGGGGTTACACCCCTACTCTTTACGATGAGTGTCATGGGATTTCTAATGACCACAGAGAGTCAGGACCTCGGTTTAACGTCTCATCCGAAAGACGGTGCTTTTTTACAGTATAGTGTCCCCGTCACTATACTGGGGCGTTAGGACCCACATGGATTGCAGGGTGAGCGCCCCCTGCTGGCCTCACTAACACCTCTTCCAAAGGTAAAACCGCCCGCTCCGGCGAGATGTGCATTGGGTTCCGCAAACCCCAGCCCTCTACTTCCTGGTTCTAGTAAGAACTCTAGCTGCTGCATTTTGGACCATCTGTAGTTTGTTTATTAAGCGTGCAGAACAACCACCCAATAAAGCATTACAATAATCTAACCTTGAGGTCATAAATGCATGAATTAACATTTCTGCATTTGACATGGGTCTCAATTTGGATATATTTTTAAGATGAATAAATGCAGTTTTACAAATACTAGAAACGTGGCAGTCAAAGGAAAGATTGCTATCAAATAGCACACCTAGGTTCCTAACTGAATGTGGCCAAATATTAAAATTAAATGGATTTAAACGTTGTTGAATCACACTGTATTTGTTGAATCATGCACCGCTGGCACCCTCTGCAGGTATTTGTTATAATACTTAATGTACTTATGTTGGTTATATTATGTCAAGGCATATATTTAAGGCATATAAAGGGAATATATTTAAATGTAGTCATACTAAAGCCTGTTTGTCACTTAGATCTATTTTTATTACAAAAACTATCAGATTACTCACTTGTCAAAAATTGTAATTTATGCAATGGTGAAAAAAAATTGCAAAACACATGGGGGAAAAATGTGAAAAACCGTGTTCTGTATCCGGCCTTCGGCCCAGTGTTTAATTTTGTTCACGTTCCGCCAAGAATTTTCATTTCGGTGCATCCCTAATAATTATAATAAAGCAGATTCCTTGATTGTTAAAGTAATTGATTATTAAAATAGTGTTTTTCTCTCTCCAGTTAAGCCCCTTGGTTTGCCAGTCAGACTGTGTATGTTTTCAGAGCTGTAAATTATTGTGATGTGCATGTTGTTGATTCTTCAGATTGGAGTCATGTCACACGTCTGCGGTTTCAGCCGCGGAGATGACCACCTCCAGAAGCTCTCTGTCCTCCGGCCGGGATCTGGGGTTCTGGTGTCCCCTTCAGCTGAAGACACGACCCGGTCAGGGCGGCTCTTTCCTCGGGGCTCAAGACTGCGCTCCGCCGTGCCACAACATGTACCTTAAACCGCAAGAAGTTCAGTTCGCCAAGACCTTCATCGGCGTGTGTTCCATTGTGTGCTTATGTGCAACTCTCTTCACATTTTTAACCTTCCTCATTGATGTGAAGCGCTTTCGCTACCCTGAGCGTCCGATCATCTTCTACTCCGTCTGCTACAGTTTCGTCTCTCTGGTCTATTTTGTTGGTTTTCTGCTGGGTAACGAGGCGGCCTGTAACGAGCCGAGTCTGCCGGGCCGCGTGTGGACGGCTGTGCTGGGAGCCCAGAGTCGCGTCTGCTCGCTGCTCTTCATGCTGCTGTATTTCTTCTCCACTGCGGGAATGGTGTGGTGGGTAGTTCTGACCATCACCTGGTTTCTGGCCGCGGGACCAAAGTGGAGCTGTGAAGCGATAGAGAAGAAGGCGGTGTGGTTCCACACGGTGTCCTGGGGTCTCCCCGGAGCGCTCACCGTCATGCTGCTGGCGCTGGAGAAGGTGGAAGGGGACGGCATCAGCGGCGTGTGTTTCGTGGGTCTCTACGATCTCACGGCGCTGCGCTGGTTTGTGGTGGCTCCGCTGGCCATCTCCGTGCTGGCTGGCCTCTCGCTGCTGCTCGCTGGCATCATGTCTCTGAACCGCGTGCGTCAGGTAATCCAGCATGACGAGCGGAACCAGGAGAAGCTGAAGAAGTTCATGATCCGCATCGGAGTGTTCAGCGGCCTGTACCTGCTGCCTCTGCTGGTGCTGCTGGGCTGCTATCTGTACGAACAAGCCCACCGCAGCCGCTGGGAGAACAGCTGGATCCGCCGACACTGCCAGGAATACAGCATTCCCTGCTCCCGCCGTGTAAGACCCTCGGCCTGAGCTGTAGATGCTGCATTACCAGAGCATATAGCCTCCCACTGACTGACTTGTGTTTTGTTTTTTTGTAGAGTATTGATGTGGAGCAGCCTGAGCTCTCGCTGTTTCTCATTAAATATCTGATGACGCTGATTGTGGGAATATCAGCCGTGTTCTGGGTCAGCAGTAAGAAAACCTGCTCAGAGTGGGCATCATTCTTCAAGAGAAATCGCAAGAAAGAGTGAGGCTACTTTCTCTAACCCTAACACAATCGTTATTGACATAGAAAGAGAGTGTTCAGTTTGTCATGGTCTCCATGCAGTGCATATGATGTAAACAACAAATAAAGGTATTGATATGGGTGCAAAATGGTGTTCACAGCAGGGCTTATAGTTGAGGAAGCAATTGTTTTGCATGTGTAAAAACTGTATAATAAATGTTTTCCTTCTGTTTGTGCTTCAGTCCCATCAGCGAGTCGGTAGCGTTCTGCAGGAGTCCTGCGAGTTCTTCCTCAAGCACAACAGCCGCGTGCAGCACAAGTCCTCCTCGCACAAGCTGAAGGTCATGTCCAAGTCCATGGGCACCAGCACAGGTGTGCACACACCTGTCACCAGTAACCACAGCAACACACCTGTCTCCACGGTGATCCACAACCACTGCATTCCAAGCCAGAGCATCTCCGATCCACATCGTTCCTCGGAGACGTCCGCTCCGGAGCGCATCGGATCAGCGGCAGCCGCTGAGAAACGCAGTAAAGCCGACAGTTCCAGCCGCGTCAGCAGCCACACTCAAACCTCACACAGGTCTGTTTAGATGAGACAGCCTTCCCGCTAGCAACATCAATACTAAGAGTAAACATACAGTTAATCAAATAACAGAACTGAGTTTGTAAAATGTAGAGTACGCATTTGGCAGATTCATCTGTTGACTGCTCCATTTGGTACCATCATCTGTATTCTAATCGAATCTGTATTTTACTCGTGTTCAGTTTTTAAACTAGTTCATTCATGGCCATTTTTTTTTATTACAATTTTGCTTTATATGTTGAGGGATACCAAGAAGAGCATCATTTACATGTCAAGTCAAGTCACCTTTATTTATATAGCGCTTTTACAGTACAGATTGTGTCAAAGCACTTAACAGTATCAAATTGGAGGATAGAGTGTCAGTAATGTATAATGATAAGATTAAACACTCAATTTTCAGTTAAAGGCATTTCATTATTGAATTCAGAGATGTCATTGTCTAGCTCAGTTTAGTTTAAATAGTATCTGTGCAATCAAATCGGCGATAATCGCTAGAAATGAAGTGTCCCCAACTGAGCAAGCCAGAGGCGACAGAATGGAGAAAAAACCTTGAGAGAAACCAGGCTCAGTCGGGGGTCAGTTCTCCTCTGACCAGACGAAACCCGCAGTTCAAAAGTTTATATTTCTATTTTAATTTTGTTGCAATTTCTAACAACATGTCACCAGACATTTCACAGCTCAAATAACTTACTTTATATATAAGAATTTGTATAAATACAAGCTTCACATTTCAGAATGTTTTCTGTCTCATTCATCTTTCCAGGCTTGAGAGACTAATAAGATGAACCTTCAACATTCCTTTCATTTGACAGATGATCTCATCTGGGCCTGTATTCACAAAACATTTGATCTCACCACTAAGAGTTCTCCTAAATAGCAGTAAAAGTTTTTAGCTAAGAGTTTTCTCTTAAACCCTATTCACAAAGCTGCTGAGACAAACTTTACTAAGGAGTAGAGAGAAGTGTTGGGGTTAGAGTAAGGGGGCGTGGCTGAGCATGTTGCTATGGATGATGTCAGCATGCTTATTAACTATGCACACAGTGATTGGCTGATAGTTTCTGTCAAAGATTTATTCATAGCAATATTGTAGAGTGCAATATTATGTTGCCATATTCAAATAAAGATTTTAAAATGCAGGCTAAGTGTCACTAATTAAACAAGTATATGTTCAGCTAATTCTTACATGTGTGCTTCTCGTAAACAATTGCATATAAACAGCCTTTTAATCGACAGAGCAGAATAATCACGGCTGATAGTAAGACATGCAAACATAAAAGAAACAAACAAACTGGACACAAGAACATGTTACTTCTTGCCCAGCTGGTTAATGGAAACAAGGATGCAATCAAAGGAAAATCTGGAGGTTGAGGTAACCTTCAAAACCAAAGGCGATACCTTTAATAAGAACTTTTATAAGAACTTATTATCATCAAATATTTCTAAAATGTTTATGTTCCGAGGCAGATTGCTGGAAACAGCTATTTTAGGATAGTTTGTGGCTTGGTCTCAGTGGATCAGGACTCCTCTTCACTGCTCCTAACGTTTCACAGATTTAGGAGCTAGTTTTAGTGCTGAAATACTCTTAGAGGAAAAATTTAGGAGTCCTGCCCAATATTTTTAAGATTTTCTCCTAAATCGGCGAGTTATGAGCTACTTTTAGCCTTAAGATGTTTTGTGAATACGGGCCCAGATGTTTTTTTTTTCTCACCGTTTTTAACACCTACTGTAATTACTTTTTGAAGGTTGACACCCAAAGATGATTTACTACAGGCTGACCAGAGCTCCGCCCACCGCACCAACACCCAATGAAATCTCAGACTCCTGGCTCCGCCTTCCTCGTTCTCCATGCATTTTCATTATTGATGTCCGCATCACTGGAAGATTTGTTTTAATTCCTGTACACTACTGTAAGTTATAATGGTGATGCAGTTCATATTTACTGACAGGTTCTATATAGATTCAACATGAATTTGTCAGTTTTTGTAGGAACAAGATTGCACATTGTAAACTTCAAGTGATTCATAACTGGAATAGTCTTAACACTGACACTTCTGACCTGAATCTGAACAAAAGCAACAGATTTAATTCAGGATTTACTCTTAAACGAAAGGCTCTAAAGATTTCTACTGAATTTGCACAAGTGCTCTAACTGTATGCCAAAAACACTTCCCAATAGAATAAACTGATAAAACGGCAATATTGTTTACAAATATCAACTTTCTCTGTTCTCTAGTAAAACTTAATCTTCAAATTAAAATTATGAAGATTAAGGCATTTAACATTTCAGTTGTGTCTCAGCTTTTCTTTCAGAAAGATCTTTTGATATTGCTATATATTTTTTAACGTATGCAATGTGGGCAGACCATAAGCGGGAAAGCGCCTTTTAATTTTTAATAGGAATTAAAATAAAGCTGTGAGGAGAAGTAAAGTGCGTTCAGTGGATTGTACATTATTTTAACAACATGCTAATCGTTTCAGCTAACAAAACATCTGAGAAAAAGCTTTCAGTAGACAAAAATCTATGAAAGTGTTTTGTAATCCAGTAGCTTTATACTGTACATGCCGTGGTAAAGACTGTTCTGTCCCTCACATGTTGTTTTCAGTGTTAAATGCAGTATGGCATCTGCTTCGACTGAGGTCTGTTGATGTTCATTATAATGTCAGTTGTGTGTTTTTTGCACCTTGTGTAGTTACCAAAATACTCGTATCTAACATGTTCCTCTTATACAGTAAATAGAAGGTGTGCAAATATATTGGGTGGAGGATAGAATATGTCAGTTGATAGATTTGTAGTATCATTTTATTCATATCAATTGCATACTATATAATGAATCTAGTAGATGAAGAATTGCTTTGTCTGTCTGTCTGTCGTCCATTTTATTATACATGTTTTATAGTGCAAGGCTTATTTTAAAATAAAGTTTCTCAATTTTTAAAATAAAGGTTTTCAGCATGTGGTCTCTATTTCTCATATCCTGAAGTGTAACTGTGCAGTGTTTGTTTATAACTCTTTACTGTTCTGTAAAATGAAGATTTAGATTTTGAGGATATGTATAATGTAATCATTTTTCTTTGCACACGGCAGCTTTATTTTGCTTCAAGTTTGATGTGTCAGACAGCACTGAATCAAAAATGGCTGCTGCGGTGCTGCTTAGTGATGTTACGTTCAATATCGAAGCTCCAAAGCTTGTATCAAAAAAACAACACATTACACATTGAAGCATTGTATCGGAGCTTGATTCGTTTTGCCAAATACACGTGATCGACAGCTTTGGAAGGTGTTATTCATTTTTATGACCACAAGATGGCCACAGCATGAACAGTTTTAAAAAGCTTGGCGTAATAAACCTTTTTCCGATACAATTGTGTTGAAAGCTTCACTGGTTCAGAACGCTTCACTTCGCCATCACTAGTGCTGCTTTTAAAAATATTATTTCGGCAGAATATACATTTGAATGTCCATCAGTGGAGAAAGACTGTACACATCTACATCAGCCTCTGAAGCTAAACAACAGAACTAACTCTGAACCTGTAGAGTTCAGCTCCAATCCTCAGACTTACCTGTCTGTAACTTCAGTAACCCTGAAGACCTTGATTAGCTTGTTCAGGTGTTTGGTTAGTGTTTAAGCTAAGCTCTGCAGGAAAGTGGATCTCGAGGGCCAGCGTTAGCTTTCTGTTCTGAGACGTACTTAATCTGAGATGTACTCAGTTCACAGATCCACTTTGTTAAAGGTACTGATACAACACTTGCTGTTTCTGCTGTGGAAAGATATGGCAGAAATCGAAAGTAGAATGCTATTTCCAATTTAGCAGGTGAGAGCAAGACAGCATATACCCACAATGCACTGCAACAATCAATAACAGACACGCTTGGAAGAGTTAAGTCTTTATTTTTGGCAACAACAGAACATTTCTACGTTTGACAAGGGCTTTCATCCAAGCAACTTGCATTGCAATTATACATCATCAGCTCATGAACTCCATGGGAATCTAAGCCATGACTTTGGTGCTGTTATTGCCATGATTACTGTTTGAGCTTCAATTTGAACCTGTATTTCTGGTGACTGATTGTCTATTTTACTAATTGGTTAGGCTCAAAGAAAAAGCAGTTTTTTCTAATTATATTTAAAAATAATCTAGTTTTATGCAAAATAAATAAATGAAAATTTCCCTGAATAAACATTCCCTCTCTCTATCTACCGTGACGTTCACGTAACTTTGAATTTGACATGATGCCAGTTCAACTAGATCAGTGTTTCTCAACCCTGGTCCTGGGCGCCCCCCAGCACTGTATATTTTGTGTGTCTCCCTAATCAAACACCCCTGATTCAACTCATGAGCTCATTAGAAGAAACTCCAGGACCTGAAATAGGTGTGTCAGATAAGGGAGATATACAAAATGTGCAGTGCTGGGCGGCGCTCAGGACCAGGGTTGAGAAACACTGAACTAGATCCTCTTATTCAAAGGGTCATGCTAAGAAATAAAACCGGGGTGGCCACCGTTAGTCTTGGAGAGCCACAGTCCTGAAGAGGTCAGCTCAACCCTAATCAAACACACCTGAACCAGCTAATCAAGGTCTAAGGGTTACTAGTAAGCTACAGACAGGTGAGTTTCAAGCTTGGAGCAAAACTCTGCAGGACCGATGTTGGCCACCCCTGAAATAAAACATGCTAGTGAAAAAATGTCCACCAATTATTTTGCACAAAAATGACAGTGCATACATTGATAACTTACAGCACAAAGTGACAACTGATGCTGGCCAGTCAAACACACCACACACAAAAACAAGTTTACACACAAACCAGCAAGTTTTGAATCATTAATGCAAAAAGAAATTGTCCTCATCCAAAGCCGCAAAACAAAAGCATCTGCTAAATGGAACTAAAACACACAAAGGAAAACTGCCATCTAATCTGCTTGGAGACAGGTGTTAAGGCAAAACAATTCATTGACAAATCACTGGATCTTTCAGGAAAAGAGGCTGTAGTTTATCTTAATTGTAATGAGTGGAAGTCACATCCTCTGTTGGCCAAACATCTTACCATTAAAGGAATTTACAGGTCAGAGTTCATCAAACTTGAAATTTGGTAAGCAGTGAAAGATAAAACATGGATATGAACATAAGTGAATAGATTGAAAAATCCAGTATGACGACATCTTTAGCAGCTTTAGGCTGTTAGCAGCATTTACCAACGCAATCAAACTTTCAGTCCTTCAATAACAGCTGGTGGTTCTTCTTGATCTTTCTGCTGCTTATGAATAACACACACTGTCATGACGAGCTGCTCAAGACACTTTGAGCTCATCTGCTGGAAAGCCTAGTGCACATAAACATATCATTCATCAACGTGTTACGCCATCAAAACTAAAAGATGCAAACAATTACACAGGGATCCTCAAATCTGGCCCACAAGATCCACTTTTCTGCAGAGTTTAGCTCTAATGCTAATCAAACACACCTGAGCATGCTAACCAATGTCTTCAGGATCATTAGAATATCAAAGGTAGGTGAGTTTGATCAGGCTTGGTGCTCAAATCCAGAGCAAGATTTGAGGAACAAATCTCTCACAGTGGTGTGAGAAACCAAGTGTGGAAGATAAAGGGAATTTTTGTTTTAAAATTTAATGTCTATGGAAATTGAACTATGTATACATGGCTAAATAATAATTTGTGGATTAAAGATGCACAAAAATGATAATCTTGAGATATGGTTGTTTGATGAATTTAATTTCTGGTTGTTTGCATCTCTGTCAATGGTTGTGGCCCTGAGTATAAATGCTCAGCAGCTGAACTTACATAGACACTCAGTCTGAGACAAACTGCTGAAGTTTGGAATTATTCAGAGTGAGATTTTTTTCATGTTATTTATATTTCCCTTGTACTTTATTCACAAAATACTTTATTAACAAATGCAGTTTTTAATTGATTGCTTTACTCCACAGTGTCAGTGGAGGTTTCTCCCGGAAAATCAACAGCTGCTGAGGTTAGTCTTCTCTTTTTTTTTTTTATGTTTACAACCCTGTGCATATTGCACTGTTTATTGGGTCGTGCTGTATTCCCCATAAGGCTTGTGTTGGAGAGCGTGATCCTCCATTGCAGTCTCTGATCAAACCAATGCTAAGTAGAGGATAGAGTCGGTCACCTGCAGGTACGAATCCACTGCTGCTTGAGCTCAGATATCCGATAGATGGGGCGCCCCAGACATGGAGACAGGAGACTATAGCAGTGTCTCACTAAAGTGCTTTATTGATAGTTGATCATGGACATTAAACCGTTATTCCGTGCCATTTTCCCCCGTGCTCTTTGAGCCCTTCTCTACTCTTCATTTTCTTACTTGCATATGTCTTTCTGCGGCTCACCCTCTTGTTTTTCATCTGTGTTGTGAAGCTGATTTTCCAGCTGTAGCCACACGCTGTTCATCTTGAGCTTGACTGAGACCTGGGTTTGACGAGAGGACACGTCATCACTCTGCTCTCCAACAGTTTTACTAATTGCACTATGTACTTCTGAACTTCATGCAGTTGTTGACACTAATTGAATATTATTGGTAATATGTAATACTTGCCTCCAGGTTATCTGGGCAGCTGGATTTGCTGTTTCTACCTCCCATGGTGGACACTCCACTCATTTTCACTGGTGACTTCAGCGTCTGTCTGGATGAGCCTCATGCTGCTGATTAAATGTAAAATTTATTATAACAGGACAGACCAGAACTGACAAAGTGAAGTGGGAGAGATAGTGGGGTGGATTTGGGAAAGGTACTTGAGTTGGAATTTGAACTCGGGACGTATTCTTAAAGGTTCTAAGAATCCTCTCAGAGAGCTCCTAATTTAGCTTAAAAATGTCTAACTAGGAGCCTTAGCTTAAAAGTGATTCAGGACCAATCTGAGAGCAACTCTGAGCGAGGAAAAGACAAAAACTTTTATCTCAGTGAGGAGGCGGGGCTGACCCCGTTGCTAGCTATGACACAGTCTTTTGAAGACTGTGATTGGTTGGTTGTCCAAAAATGAAATAAAAGAGCACTTTTAAGAGTAGGGTCTACTAAAAGCCTTCACTTTGAAATTTTTATTTTTATTCACCATGCTGACATGCTTAACATTTTATAGGAAATGAACCGGGACACAATAAGGTTCTGAAAGTGCTGTAATTGTTTGTGTAATCACTTTGCTTATAGAAGGTTGTGACCACAGTTGCCAAGTCCGCTTATACGCGACTTTGGGCTTCTTTTTTTTTTTTTGTGAAGTTGCGTGAAAAAAACCCTGGTTGCAGTTTTTTGGGCTTTAAAAAAATTAAAATAAAAAATGGTTGCTTGTTAGGGAAATCTGACAAGCAACTTCGTTTCTTTATTTATGTTCGCCGTATTCTCCAATGCATTGATTGACACTCTGTCTGCTCGCTGTAATCCAAGCGATGATGGATGTAGACGTATAGGAGTGGGATGACTTTCTTTTAGCCTAATTTTTTCAGTGTTTTTGTAATGTATTAATTTTCACGGGCTATAATAAAAAAAACAAAAACAAGTAGTCATATCCTAATGCTAAGAGTAAATGCATTTGGTTCGAATAGCCTGGTATGGCAAGATGTCTTAATGTATTTCTTTTTTTAACATTTAAACTTGGACCACATTATTAGATTAATTTTTAACTTTGTGAATACACAAATGACAGCTTAATTTTATCTTTTTTTTAATTGTTTTTTTTGGCATTTTGTTTTTATTTCATTTTTTGACCTCAAAATACGATCAGCGAACAGTATCCAGAGGGGCGAGACAAGAGAGGTAATCCAACAACGTAAGCGATAGTCCAGGCAGGGGAAACCACAAACCGACCAAGGCAAGGCAAGGCTAGGAAAACTAATAGGGCTCTGTAGGGCAGCAATAATGCGTACAATACTCGGCAACGAGGGAGAGAATGTCCAGGGTTGAAATAGTGTGTGTGATTAGTGATGCTGTGTGATCAGGTGCAATGAGTGATTGGTGACAGCTGTGTGCGTGTGATTGGAGAGATGGCTGATGGGAAATGCAGTCCATGTGATGTGTGGTGTGAAAGTCCATGTGGTGAGCGGGTGACCTCTAGTGGTGAATGAACGGGAGTGCAGATCAGATTCGTGACACATTAATTGGTAATAAATAATTGATAAATAATATTGATGATAATAAATCATCAAACAAATATTGGGCTTGTTTTTGAAGCTGCGGTTGTTTATTTGTCTCGCGAGAGTTGGCAACCGTGGTTGTGACAGACCCAGATCATCACTGCTGCATAGTTGCATTTGCAACATGTCATTGTAGTAATTACTTCCATTTCTGGCGCTATGGCATTTCTGCGCTGTGTCTGAGATGTTAGCGTGTCTCTAATAAGATCGGTCACAAACATGATCCCTGCACGATCTAATGTGTAGCGTCTTATTAATTCACTGTCATGCATTGTGTGCAACACATCTCTTCTCCCTCTTCATGTTTCGTCCATTTTCTTCACTGCCAAAGAAACTCTTAAGCCTCCTAAAAATCCTCGTCTGTACTCCTAACAATTTTGGACCTTAAGACCTCTTTTAAAGGTTAAGATGCTTTCTGAATTATTATTTTCTTTACTAGGATCTTTTCTTTAATTCTAAGGGGAAACACCCACATTTCTAAGAATTTTCTTAGAATTTTGTTACTAGGAGCAACTCTTAGCGCTAAGATTTTTCATGAATACGGGCCCTGTAGTGTAATGTTTTTCTTTTTTCTTTTCTTTTTGTTCATTTTTATGTAACTTTCGTTTAAATGCTGTTCTTGTTTTTATAATTTATAGTGCTGGGTTGTCCTGTTTGAAGCACTTAAACTGTATTGTCACTGACATGATGGCCTACCGCAAGTCCACTGAAAAGGTCAAGTCACTATTATTTGTATAACGCTTTTAACAATGCAAATTGTGTCAAAGCAGCTTTACATCATCCAAACTGGAGTGGTCAATGTCAGTCCTCTCAGAGTTCAAACCTAATCAAACACACCTGAACCAACTAATCAAGGTCTAAGGGCTTCTAGAAAGCTACAGGTGAGATTTTGTTTGTGTGTGACCCGGATGTTAAGAGCTGCATCAAGAGAAATTGCCCCAGAGGAGAGTATTCAGTGTCTATTGTGAATGTATATTTTCATAACTGTGTTTCAGTTTATCACTAGGGTATGTATTTATTTATTTATTTTCTCCATTTCAGTTAAGACTTAATGCTGGCTCGTTCTGAAGGAACTTGATTCTTGTTTTCTTCAAAAAACGATCTGGGAGCTTGAGGATTAAAAGCTCATTGCAATTTCAAATGTTTCATTGTTGCTGGAAATGGGTGAGGAACATTCAGAAATGTACCCACACAAAGCTTGTATAGGTTTATTTGTATGTTTATTTGGTTCTGAGAAGTGTTGAATCATAATGGTTTAAATTGTGGATACAGACCAAATGCAGTGGTTGCATTAACCATTTTGGTTAAAACCTTATTCAATATCATAAGGATGATATTCAACATCCTCAATGTTGTGCTGATTGTACAAACTGGAATTGATAAGAGTAAATGTGTTCTGATGCAAGTTATGCTATAGCATCATATGCAGAAATTGTCCTTTTTAAAAGTCATCTCAGTCATGTCAGCAGTCCCACTTTCCAACACCTGGCAAGGTAAAAGTCCTCCAAAGTTTTGACTAAACCTCCCTTAGAATGTTTACAGCATTGTGTGCAAAATGGTGACTTTACTTGGTCAACAGTTTACAATGCCTCTAAGCTCAGATTTCAGATAGAAGGGGTGCCCCAAACCTAGTGACAAGAAAAGTTTGAGATCTGTCTAGCAATGTACGCACTAAAGAGTTTCAGGATTCATTCATGGCTGCATTGATAACTGCTTGTTAATGTCAATTTCTTGTGACTGTTTAAGTTTTGAATTGATGCACTCCACATGTCTGCATATTTAATTAAATTTAAATCATGCTTAAATGTCCTTTTGCTGCTCACTGTTTTTGCTCTGTCAAATATAAAGGACTCACTTCAGTTCACAGATGGCTCTGATTTTCACAAGAAGCTCACAACGTTCCTGTTGCACCTCTAGAAACATCAGTTAGTAATGCAGCTTTTGCAGCTGCTTTGTTCCTGTGAGGTACTGACAGTGTTAAAGATTCTCCTGGAAAATCAACAGCTGCTGAGGTGATTCCTTCTGTGAGTCTTAATATCCACAACACTGTATATATTGTTAGGCTGTATTTATCAGAGGTCCGAGCGCTGACGCGGAAGCATCAGCGGAAGCGTTCAGCCTCCTCGTGTGAAGACCGACGAGGGTAAAGACCATCGACTTTTCCTGCGCGACTTTAACCGAGCAACGACTCCGAGCGACACACTTAAGTATCTTTTCTTTTTTCCCCCTTCCCTTACACACTCTCCGTTTCCATCCTCTTTCCTGCCACCTCTATCATGTGTTTCCAAACTATTCCGGTTCTCTCTCAACCACGCTCTAACGTCCCACGCAGACGGCAACGTAATCCTGCTAACCTGCGCCTTATCTCTACCTCCTTCACTACACCTCTTTCCTTCTCTGTGGGTCTCTGGAATTGTCAGTCAGCTGTCAACAAAGCTGACTTCATTTCTGCTTTTTCTTTAAAATCCACGCTCAGCATCTTGGGCTTGACTGAGACCTGGATTCGTCCAGAAGACTCAGCAACCCCAGCTGCTCTCTACTAATCTCTTTCTCTCACACCCCCCGGCAAGTTGGCCGGGGTGGAGGCACTGGTCTGCTCATTTCTAACAATTGGAAATACTCAACCCGCTCTTCCCTATGCAATTACAACTCATTTGAATCTCATGCCATTACTGTATCAGCTCCGATAAAACTCCAGATTGTGGTCATTTACCGTCCCCCTAGCCAAATTCTAGCCACCTTCCTAGAGGAGCTGGACGGGCTGCTGTCCTCTTCGTGGAGGATGGCACTCCACCCTAGTCTTTGGTGATTTCAACATTCACCTAGACAAGCCTTATGCTACAGACTTCCATGCACTCCTAGCTTCGCTTGATCTCAAACGCCTTACCACTACTAGCACGCACAAATCAGGCAACCAACTTGACTTAATTTACACACGCAATTGTACTGCAGATAACATTCTGGTACAACCGCTACATACTGGACCATTTCTTCATTACATTTACATTACACTTTGCTTCTCCTGTGCCACCAACCCCCTACCAGTTACTTTTAGACGAAACCTGCGCTCCTTTCTCCTTCCCATCTCTCCTCTGTAGTATCCTCCTCTCTTCCTTCACCCACCCATTTCTCATCTCTGGATGTAAACGCAGCTACTGAGACTTTATGCTCTACCTTAACCTCTTGTCTAGACGACATTTGTCCTCTCTCCTCTAGGCCCGCACGGGCTGCTCCTTCCAACCCCTGGTTATCCGAGGTTCTTCGTGAACATCGGACTACACTCAGAGCGGCAGAGAGAAAATGGCGCAAATCAAACGATCTGTCGGACCTCAGTAGGTACCAGTCTATGCTCACATCCTTCTCTGCTAAAGTCCACACTGCCAAATCCTCACATTTCCGCAACAAGATCGACAGCGCTCCAGACATGCGTAATCTCTTCAGAACATTTAATTCCTCCTCTGTCCCCTCCACCTCCTCCCTCCACCTCTATTACAGCTGATGACTTTGCCACTTTCTTTACAGACAAAACTAGATCAATCAGTGGTCAGTTTTCACCTCCACGCACACAGGACCCTCACCCTACCACATCCACTGCTAAAACTCCCATCTTTTCTTTCTGTCCACTCACTGAAGCTGAAGTATCCAAGCTTCTCCTCTCCAACCATCCTACAACATGTCCTCTTGACCCAATCCCTCACACCTTCTCCAAGCAATCTCACCCACACTCTTACCTGCACTCACACACATCATCAACACATCCCTACTCACAGGTAACTTCCCATTGCGTTCAAGCAGGCTCGGGTAACCCCACTGCTCAAAAACCTACATTAAACACTTCTCTTATAGAAAACTACAGACCTGTCTCTCTCCTTCCGTTCATAGCGAAAACACTTGAACGAGTTGTCTTCAACCAAGTCTCACTGTTTCTTTCACAGAACGACAAACTGGATGCTAAACAGTCAGGTTTCAGGAGGGCCATTCAACTGAGACTGCGCTTCTCTCGGTCACTGAAGCCCTGCGACTTGCAAAAGCCCATTCCAAATCATCAGTCCTCATTCTGCTGGACCTATCTGCCGCTTTTGACACTGTCAATCATCAGATACTCCTGTCCACCCTCTCATCACTGGGCATCTCTGGCATTCCACTTCGCTGGTTTGAATCCTATCTCACTGGTAGGTCTTTCAGGGTGGCCTGGGAGGTGAGGTATCCAAAGCACATACACTGGTCACTGGGGTTCCTCAGGGATCAGTTCTTGGACCCTCCTCTTCTCCACATACACTACATCACTGGGTCCCATCATACAGGCACATGGATTCTCATACCATTGCTACGCTGATGACACACAGCTCTACCTCTCTTTTCAACCAGATGATCCAACGGTAGCTGCAAGGATCTCAGGTTGCCTGGCGGACATCTCGGCATGGATGAAAGAACATCACCTGCAGCTCAACCTGGCAAAGACTGAGCTTCTTGTCCTCCCTGCCACTCCGACTCTACAGCATGACTTCACGATCCAGTTAGGTTCATCAACAATAACCCCATCAACTTCGGTCAGAAATCTTGGTGTAATCTTTGATGATCAGCTGACCTTCAAAGACCACATTACAAAAACTGCTCGATCTTGCAGGTTTGCACTATATAACATCAGAAAGATCAGGCCCTTTCTGACAGAGCATGCTGCACAACTTCTTGTCCAGGCCCTTGTCATTTCTAGGCTGGACTATTGCAATGCTCTTCTGGCTGGACTTCCGTCTAATACAGTCAAACCTCTACAAATGATTCAGAATGCAGCGGCACGACTGGTCTTCAACGAGCCCAAAAGAGCCCATGTTACACCTCTCTTTATCTCCCTGCACTGGCTACCAATCACGGCTCGCATCAAGTTCAAGACACTGATGCTTGCATATAGAACAACCACTGGCTCAGCACCCGTTTACTTGCACTCTCTATTAACAAACTACATCCCTCCAGAAATCTGAGATCTGCTAGTGAGCGGCGCCTCGTGATACCATCACAGAGGCGCAAAATCACTCTCTAGATCATTCTCATTCACCATTCCTGGCTGGTGGAACGATCTTCCCACCTCTATCCGGAATGCTGGATCCCTGTCAATCTTCAAGCAACAACTGAAAACTCTTCAAGATTAATCGCTCTATGTATTCCCCAATTGTAAGTCGCTTTGGATAAAAGCGTCTGCTAAATGACTAAATGTAAATGTAAATGTAAATATTGTCTTTACTGGGTCAAACCATGTTCCCCAGAAAGCCTTTTGGTGGAGAATGATCTTCTATTGCATTCAATGCTAGGTAGTGGTAGAGTCAGTCACCTGCAGGTGCAAATCCATGGCTGCTGAGGTCTGATATCAGACACAGATATCAGGAGACAGCTGCTGTCGGCTCATCTTTGGCTGGATGGAGACCTTGATTCTATCAGAGGACATAACTTCACTTTCTTCCAGACGTTTGCTTTCTGTAATATCTTAAAATATTATTTTAATTTTTTAAACAACTCCTTTAGCATCTTGTATTTTCAGATCTATTTTACAATTGTATTTAATTGTACACTTTATTTCCTCCTTTGTTCCCTTTTTTTGTTTTTCCCTGCACTATCTAGGGTGCGCACTATCTAGGGTGCGCACTATCTAGGGTGCGCACTATCTAGGGTGCGCACTATCTAGGGTGCACTATCTAGGGTGCGCACTATTCAGGGTGCGCACTATCTGGGGTGCGCACTATCTGGGGTGCGCACTATCTGGGGTGCGCACTATCTGGGGTGCGCACTATCTGGGGTGCGCACTATCTGGGGTGCGCACTATCTGGGGTGCGCACTATCTGGGGTGCGACTATTCAGGGTGCGCACTATCAGGGTGCGCACTATCAGGGTGCGCACTCATCTAGGGTGCGCGCACTATCTAGGGTGCGCACTATCTAGGGTGCGCAAGATTATCCAGGGTGCGCACTATCTAGGGTGCAAGACTATCTAGGGTGCGCACTATCTAGGTGCGCACTATCTAGGGTGCGCACTATCTAGGGTGCGCACTATCTAGGGTGCGCACTATCTAGGGTGCGCACTATCTAGGGTGCGCACTATCTAGGGTGCGCACTATCTAGGGTGCGCACTATCTAGGGTGCGCACTATCTAGGGTGCGCACTATCTCCTGATTGGTACCACCCCTTATATCTCCTGAACCGACCCGGGTACCCTAGCAACCATATTAGCAACCGACCCGGGTACCCTAGCAACCATATTAGCAACCGACCCGGGTACCCTAGCAACCATATTAGCAACCGACCCGGGTACCCTAGCAACCATATTAGCAACCACCCCGGTTAGCCTAGCAACCGTCATAGCAGCCACTCCAAGTACCCTAGCAACCACATAGCAAATCCCTAGCAACAATCCAGAGCACCTTAGCTATCACATAGCAACACCCTAGAAACCACTTAGAATACCCTAACAACCACTCTTATGTCCGTAAGCGTCTGTGTGTCTGTCTGTCTGTCTTATTTATTTAAACTCTTAACAATACGGATTATGTCAAAGCAACTCTCCAATATCAGAATGGGAAAATAGTGTCAATAATGTAAAATGACAAGATTAAACACTCAATTTTCAGTTAAAGGCATTTCATTATTGAATTCAGTGATGTCATCGTCCAGTTCATCTTAAATAGTATCTGTGCAGTCATGTAGATGATTTCGCTGGAAAATAAGTGTCCCCAATTACAGATTATTTTACAAGGGTTTTTTGATGAGGGTAACAGGATTGACATGAAATCAGGGGACTTTAGATTAAAGATTTAAATTTTATAGAAAAAATGCATACTTGTGCATACTTGTGCCAAAAACATTGATTAACAATCAGACTATATTTTAAATAATATGCAAATGTGACTTTTATATCATTTTGCCTTCATTTTGCAAATCAAATTGTCCTGCTGAAAAAGAAAAATCATAGTGAGGGACAGGCCAAAAACCTTACCCGTATCAGCATAAATGCTATTTATATTATTTAAAATAATATTTAATTTACTTTTTTAATGTAATATTGATGAAAGAATACATAGTTGCCAGACTGTGTCCCTACGTCTCGTGTTTCCCCCTCCTCTCGTTTCCTTATTTGGAGCTCCTGTTCCTGTCCTTGTTTGTCATGATCATTAGTTAATTAGTCCCCAGCCCTGTTTTGTTAATTATCTAGTCTCCCCAGTGTTCTTAAGCCCTGTGTTTCCGTGTCTCAGGATTCAGTCTTGTGTGTATGTCAATGTGGTTGTCAGTGATGTCATTCCTGAGTTCTTCATTAAAGATTGTGTTGGTTGAAGTAGTCCTTGTCTCCACATATCCTCGTTTCCCAAGCTCCAACAACAGGTGACAATAGTATCATTATGTTTTAAATTGCAAATTTATTCATTGTTATATTAAATCTATGTTTGATTATTTCTTAGGGATGCAAAAGGCACCGAATTCATGGAATGACCCTTATAAATAAAATGTCATATAAAAACAATATGTGAACTTCCCTATCTTTTTTTTATTCATTTATTTTTTTACTTTGAAGAGTTAATGGCTCTTTCTGTTTTTAATTCGAACATAAATTGTGAAAATTTATACAGTCAGTTGAGCTTGTCTTCAGTGTGCATTACTTTGTTTTACTTTACTTTTATAATTCAGTCAAACCCAGCACATTTTACTTTTACATTTATTCATTTAGCAGTAATGATGTTATGTTCAACACCGAAGCTTTGAAGCTTGTATCAAAAAAACAAAACATTTCACATTCATTTTGAGAAAAGCACGTGATCTATGACGTCTGAAGCTTCTTTTACCTGAAAACCACGTGACTGCTTCAGTATCTGGTTCAAACAAAGCGAACCTCAGCACCGTTTCCTTTACATTATCATACGTTATAATGTGTTAGCATTGTTTTTTTGTTTTTTTTAAATCGTAATTTAGTGCCTGTACACCAACACAAATGAACGACTTTGACAATGACCATTATTTATATAAAATATAATAAACAAAGAATCAGTTGTAGAACCAGATGTGAAACCACTGGCTGTAATGGAACATAACACTTTGGAAGGTGTTATTTATTTTTATGACCACTAGATGGCCACAGCATAAACCGTTTTTAAAAAGCTTCAAGTAATGAACCTTTTTCTGATACAATTGTGTTGAAAGCTTCACTGATTCAGAACGCTTCACTTCGCCATGACTAGGGATGGCTGACATGAAACTGATGTTTCGACACGGTGTCGAGATCCCGAAGCGCAGATGTTTCGAAACACTGTTCCGAAGCGTGATTCGAAACACCCATGTCACGTGAGTAAGGCGATTCGAGACATGAGTGTTACGTAAGGCGATTCGAAGCATCGAGGCATGTCACAAGTGTTTCGAGACGTGGCATACCTGCCGAATCTGCGTTTGATTGACAGGGTCAGGAACAAATCACACAGTCGCACATCTGTGTCAACCTAACTCCCACAAAGTATAAAAGTGGAGTTAACGCATCTTCACTTCGTGGGTTTTTGTGAGAGGAGAGAGATTTTGCGATTATAGTGATATTTATAGTGTAATTTCATTATTTATATTTATGCTACATTAAAAGTTATTATTAAGATAATGATAGATAGGCTATAGACATTGACAGATAATTAGGATAGATATACTGATACATTCATATAGGCATACATATACATTAATATAAGTTAGATAGTTACAAGCACAGCAACTTAGAGATAGGATATCATAAGCCCTATTCGGACGGGAGTAGTTTTACAGGGAGTCGTTAGAGAAATGTGTGTTTCACAGACGTACTTGGTGATTTTAATCCCGTCCGAATCTGCCATGTCTGTATTTTTCTCACACAACCTCTGTAATAATTCCAGAGCAAATTACCTACTGTTTTTCAGCAAACTCAGTGATCCTCTGAGAAAACTAATCCCGTCCGAATGCAATGTCTGTGATTGCTGGTGAGATTTTTTTCACAACGCGTTTCCTTGTGTGTTTTGGCCAACGTGAATTACCGTAAACGTGAATTACCGTAGACGCTCTTACCGCGCTCATGTTTGATATATTTGCCTCCCGGCAAGGAAAAGTTAAGTAAATAAATTAAAAACAATAATAAAATCAAGAGTCAGATCACGTAAACCATTCAGACTGGCTATTGTAATATCTGCGTCAGGTAAAATTACTCTCGTTCATTTCTGCACTCAATTACATAATGTTTTAATTACATATGCACCTTTATGAAAATTAAACACGGGTTTACTACAAATAAATAACTAAAGTAAAACTAAAGCAACCACACATTAACATGGTTTTGCTATACTTCACCATGGTATTTGTAGTAAAACTGTTATACTAATGGTAATCAATCCGAATGACACGCAATGCACGCATACAGAGTGTGTGACCTCTGAAACGCCCAGATGTACAAAACAGACCCTCCCACCTCTGTAATAAACACAGAGATGTTAGTCCCGTCCGAATTGGTACATGAAAATCGCAGACGTCAGGTGATAAGAATCGAAACTCAAACGTAGTTTAGAAAACTAGTCCCGTCCGAATAGGGCTATAGGCTAGTTGATACGTAGATTATTTCATATTGATAGATTACATAATGGAAGCTCCACGCAAGAGATGCCGTCCATCTGTGGTGTGGGAGTATTTCCATTTGGAAACACAAAATAAAGTGAGATGTATGTATTGTGATAGGCAGCTAGCCTACTGTAATAATACATCATCCATGATGCGCCATTTGAGGAGAACTCATCCTGCCCTTTTGGGGGGTGCAGAGGATGGTAACATTGTCCCTGTACCTAAGCCTGCTATTGACACTGCTGGACCATCTAAGCAAGGTATGCATTGTATGCAATCTAATTCAGATTACAAAGTGTTGAGATGCTGTTTAGAAAATCCATATTTTTAAATAGACTTAGGCCTATGTCAACCTAAGCCCTACAATTTAACATCCCAATCACAATTAACAATCATGTTAAAAATAGCTTCACTGAGAATATTTAAAAATAACACCTCACAAACTTAGCCACTGTATTCAATATAGTTCTATATTCATATATATATATATATATATATATATTGTAAAGGATGGGTTGTTTTGTGCGCTCAACGGATGAAAAGTGTGGGAATGGAACAGGAGGGGAAGATTTTCAAGGTTGAAAGTGATACAAACTAATGCCACTATCTCTTGGGAAAGCACAGAGAGAGTCCATCCCATAGACTTTTGAATACTGGTGTTTTTCCATTTTAGTGTAAACTGATTTAATGTGACAGATTTGATGTAACCATTTTGATGTATCCATTCCTAAGGTGCAGAATTCTGATGTCATATATTGCGAAACCTCTGAGATATTGTTAAATAGTAACTCATCTTTTTCTGTAATTAAAACGAAGTGTACCCAATTGGGAGGGGGAGCGAGCCTGGCCAGTTTGCTTTCTCTCTCACTTGGAGGGTTGTTCTTAAACCGCACCTAAATTTTAAAGTATAAAAAAGGGAGTTTCTTTTAGAAACAGTGGAAGCTCAGCCGTGGGATAAGCACGCATCACCCAGCATTCTCAGACAAGTGTCTTCTACTGTGACTGAAACGGGCTCCCCAGTCTTAAGAAAGTGAAGATGATGGCACGGCTCTGAGGTTGTATATTGGTTATAATACTTTGCTTGGGGTTTAGTTTTAGTGTATGCTCAAATTTGTGTATTATTCATTTATGATTATTATCTTTTATCCACTTACTCATGATCATTCTTATATTATGCACTGGTTTATGATTATTCTTCTTTGATGTGTTTATATTTGATTATCATTATTCTTATGCATTTACCTATGATCATTATCAGTATTATTGATATCAGCTGTGTAACAACAATAAACAGTTTTATTGCTTGATTAGTATGGTGTACGGAACTTTTATTGACCTACAAAAGGCAGAATTTGTTTGAGCAGGGGGTGCTGTGAAATAAGGGGGTGACGAGAGTGATGAGAAACACTATGATCCGAAAGCGCAACTTTTGTTAATAAAAGTTTCATTTCTTTGTTTAATATAAGTGACATTGTCTTTATTGTTGCTGCGTTTTCATTAAAAATAAATAAATAAAACAATGAACCACAAACTAAGCATTTTTTTTTTTTTTAAATGGGAAAAAACCTTACTTATTTGGGTTACAAAGGCTATATCCGTCTTATTCATTTTGTTAATAAAAGTTAGATGTTTAATACAGGCCTATGCGAATTTGCCATTGTACTATTTTATTGCTGATGTGTTTTAATTAAGGCTAATAATGAACCACAAACAATCATTTTAAAGAAAGGGGAAATCCAAAGACCGTTTATTTATTTGTGTACAATGCGGGTAAAACAGATTTCCCTATTCATATTGTTAATAAAAGTTCAAAGTTTAAGTGAATTTGTCATTGTACTGTTTTGTTGTATAGCCTTTATTATTATTATTAATAATAATAATAATAATGAGCCAAACTAAGTGTAACACTCCCAAATATAAATCAAAGGAGAGACCAAAAAGGTCCAGACTGGACAAGATAAATTTAATTGGGCAGCAATAGCAAGAAGACTCAAGCACACAACTTTAACGGATACAAAAATACACTTTTATTCTTATAAAATACGACAAATATTAAAACCTCAAGAGGGCCAAGCAGCAGGTTGAGATGATTATCACATATATATTTCAATTCGCAATGTATTTGACAAATAACAAATTACCCAGGATAAAAGAGCAACATACAGCAAGTTATTCAGCAGAGGGTTTCAACCTATTAAAGTTAATTCATGTGCCCACCAATTATACACAATTTCATTACACAGCAAACACTAGAAGTACAACAAGTCATAAGTGCATAAGTTAAATACCACACATTAATCCACAGCAAAAGAAACACTCAATACAAGCCAAAACCACTCTGGCTAACTACCTAGCCATCGTCAAAATAACAGAGTATGGTACATGAAGGACAACCTACACTAATACCCTCTGCGCACACACACTCACCTACAAACACATATACACAGATACAAACGCTGGGGGACCGGCTACAATTAATCGATCACATTAAACCAGGCCTCCCCAGCGACTAAAACACTAAATACACCCACAAATGAATTAACCATAGATACAGGCAAATAACGGGCTACTAGCCTTCTTACCCGCCACCGGACATGGGGTACAGCGTTCGTGGGAAAAACCACCGGCGGCCGCCGAACTTTAGTTGGGGAAACCCCAGAACTGCAAACTATACCTCCCAATCGCTTCGCACCCCTCGCACAAAAACAACCAGCCCACGTCCCGACACGGCGGCCTTGGCAAGAAGCTCAGCAGCCCTCACATACAAAATCCCCCCAAACAACAACAGACCTCATACCTTTATTGGTTCTACTAGAAATGCAGCACAGGTGTTTGTCTCTTTCCCCTAATGGGACATAAGGCAGATACTACGGACGCAACCACTGACGCCCCTCCCCTTGCCTAAATGAAGGGCTTACATAAGCATTTGTTTGAATTGGAAAATCCAAAAGCCTTTTATTTATTTGTTACAACGTGGATATGTCTTTATTCGTTCTGTTAATTAAAGTTTTATGTTTAATATAAGCTACTTTGTCATTGTAGTAGCCTATTGCTGATGTTGTGTGTGGGATTTATTTATTTTATTTAATTTTTTCATTAAGAGTAATACTGAATCAACCTTAAGCAATAATTTTGTTCAAAGAATAGGGAAGATCCGACGTTAAAGATCAAAATAAGTGCTGCAGATGTGAGAATGCGAGATTGCTGCTGAGATAAATAGATGCTCTCGATCTTTCTCTGCTGTATCATTGCTATGGCTGTAGAAATTGTCGTTAATTCTTGATTTGGGTACGGCACAGACATGTCACAGGTAATAATATGATCAAAAAGTCAAGGCAAATTATGATGTATATAATAATAAATAATGATTTCATCCCCAATTTTGATGAAATCATTATTTTTATTATTATCATTATGATTAACATTATTATAGTTATCATTGTTGCTAATAACATTTGTTGTCTCTATTATTATTATTATTATTATTATTAGTCTTTATTTATATATTCATTTGTTTTGGTTATTTTTGTTTTTTATTACTCTACTCATACCTGTTATCAATCAATTATGATGCAATCTCAGTTGTATGCTTCCATCCCCAACCCTAGATACAATGACACACACGCAGGCACGGGCACACGCACTCACACATACATGCTCACAGACATATGAATGCAAATACAGGAGTTAATCAGAACGGACTTGTAATGTTGGCCATCAGTATGTTTGTTTGTCCAATTGGTTCTACATTTTGGCACATGCAAATATTGTCACCTTATAAACTCTGTGTTTTTTTTTTTCCTCAGTTTTGTTTTGTTTATTTTTTCTTCTCTTTGTCTTATATGTTTGGTATATTATGTATTTGGTACATGTAAACATTGTCACATTCTTTACTTGCATAATAAAAAAAAAAAAAAAAGTCAAGGCAACAAAAGACTTCCTAAGTCAGTTTAAGTTACATTTATGCATTTAGCAGACGCTTTTATCCAAAGCAACTTACATTGCATTTAAGTTATATATATATATTTTTTTTACATTTGATCAGCTCTTGCTTTCCCTGGGAATCAAACCCATGATCTTGGCGTTGCTAGCGCCATACTCTACTATTTGAGCTACAGGAAAGCTAAAGCTAAAGGAAAGTTGAAACAAGTTTGATTCAACTTAATTCATGTTTTACTGTTGCTTATTGTCATTGTAGGCTAGGCTTCTTTTTTATTATTAATTTAAATGAATATACACATTAATAAAATGAGTTTTATGTATTTTTTGTTACAAAATTTTCATTTATTTATTTTTAACACCGCACCCCCAGCACCCCCAATTTTTTTTTGGGCTACACGCCAGGGGGTGCTGCCGCACCCTCAGCACCCCTACTTCCCGCGGTAATGCACACAGCCCAGCATCTCATGGAGGCTAAAACCATTGCTCATGTCTGAGTGGGGAATTACCTCCAAAGTTCAGTGTATGGTGACTGGCAATGCATCCAACATGATCTTAAGTGCCCAGCTACTCAACCTTCGACATATCCCATGTTTTGCACATTACCTAAATTTGATTGTGAAAAAGGCCCTAGATCAAACCCCACTCATCAATGAAATACGCCAGAAAGCCAGAAAGACAGTGGGGTTGTTTAGATCCAGCTGCAAAGCAAAGGACAAACTTGTGGAGATGCAGGGCTTGATGCGCAGACAAACTCTGAAAATGATCCAGGAGGTTGAAACGAGATGAAACAGCACTTTTGACACGCTGCAACGCTTATATGAGCAACGAGAGCCAGTGGCTGCTGCGATTTCCAATTTAAACTGTGATACTGCTCTGCTGACAAGTTCTGAGTATGACATTATTCAATAATCATTGTCATTACTGCAACCGTTTAAACTTGCAACAACAGAGTTGTCAGAGGAACAGAGAGTGTCCACCTCAAAACTTATACCACTTTACAGGATGTTGCAGCACAAGCTTGTAGAGAAAAAAAAGGCCTTGCAAAGCAGGATTCAAATGTACAATTAGGTAAGCCACAATGGCCATACTGCCAATGTCATTGGCCATAAGTGTCATATTGTTGTCATTAATATAATTAATATGCTTTGCTCCTGTTTTGCACAGGCTCACACCTGCAAGAAGGTCTGCAGTCCAGATGTGGCGGGTATGAGTCATTCAGAGCCTTGGCATTGGCTACACTGCTGGACCCAAGATTCAAAATTGTGGCTTTTGGAAATCCTGCCAAAGGCCAGGAGGCTGAAAAGCACCTCACACTGGAGTGTGCTTCGTTGATGCGTTCAAACCCACCAACTCATGTTGAGCACTTTCAATCTTCATCTAATTTTATGGAGTTATATCATCTGTGTAATTATGTAATTTCATATATGACATGAGTTTAGGCTTTGTAAGTAATTGCTATTTTCACTTTTTCAATCAGAGCCACAATGGTCAGCATCAGGTCTATCATCATCATCAAGAACACCAGCAGAAAGCCAGGTGAATCCCACACTACACACAATGCTACAGCTGATGCCACAGTGGAAGTAAAAAAGTACCTCACAGATGCATTTCTGCCCAGAATGGAAGATCCCCTAAAGTGCTGGAAGGAGAGAGCAGTCATTTTTCCTAATCTGTACATTCTAGCTAAAAAGTATCTGTGCATGCCAGCGATAAGTGTCCCTTGTGAGAGGATTTTTTCAAAGGCTGGAGAAATTCTATGTAAAAAAAGAAGTATGCTAAGTCCATCAACAGCAGAACAATTAATATTTTTAAATAAAAATCTTTATATGTAAAAAAGTGGCTTGATGTACTTTGTCTATTTTTCATTACCAAAATAACACTTATTTATTCACAAAGAGTTCATTCAGATGTCAGACCGATGTTTCAACACATAACAAGAACAGAACAATAAAAACACACATTTTAATTGTTTATTATAATTTTGTAAAGATGACTGCTTCAACCAGGATTCGAACCCAAAGAGACAGCATTCCAGCCAAGCACACTAACCACTCCCCCAAGCCACTTGGTGGAACAACTAACACAACATACGTTATAATTCGTCAATTCGCTTAACTGTTTCTTTGTCAATGCTGTTTCAGAACAATACTTGAAAGTGACCACTAGGTGTCACCATAGAGACGGGTGTCTAAATGTTTCGAAGTCTCGACACATTTGCTTCGACTGCTTCAGTGTTTCACGAAACCTCGCTCTGCCCACCACTAGCCATCACTATTTAGTAGATGCTTTTACACAAAGCAACTTACAAATGAGGAGTTTTAGAGCCCAATAATTAAACCCTTGCTGGAGCCAGGTGAAAAACCAGAACAGCTCCTGGAATTAACTTTTATATCTGTGCTGTGGTGCATCATGGGATGTGGGAGAAACCAATGTAGAGCATAAAATGGATTTTTGTTGTTTTAAAATTTAGTTACTGGAACTATGCATAAATGGCTTTTGAATAATAATTTGTTGATTAAGGCATGTACCAAATTTTTTATAATCTTGAGATTTGGTTGTTTGGTGAATGTAATTCTTGGTTGCTTGCATCCCCATCAATGGTTGTGTCCATGAGTATAAATATGCTCATGAGCTGAACTTTCACAGGATTGTCAGTGTAAGATGGAGGTTGGAAAGCATGTAACCTGCACGAGATTGAAATCATTGTGAGTGGTAATATTTTTTTTATATGGCATTTTTTACTTTTTAATTTTTTTTATTTTTATTTATTCCTTTATTTAACCAGGGGAGGTCATATTGAGTCTATAGTCTCTTTTGCAAATGATCCCTGGCCAAGAAAGGCAACACTTAAAATTTAAATAAAATAAATTTGGAAAAAAAGAAACCTCATCAACAACAAACAAAACATACCACATTACATAATGACATAGCAACACTACAAAAACCATACCACAACACCTAACAAAAACAAATTAAATACAACAATAAACAAAATATAACATAATAACCAAGACATCATTCAACAAGCAGTATAAAAAAGCCACAAACAAAAACAAAACAGTAACCTATATACAATCACACTTATAGCTGAAGGTTTCTGTGATATATGATTTAAAATCATTAAGTGTAATAAAAGTTCTTAACTTCAACTGTTTCTGCAAAGCATTCCAAGTTGAAGGGGCATTGTAACGGAAAGCAATTTTACCAAATTCAGATTTTACAACAGGTATAGTAAAAAGAATGCTGTTTTTAGACCAAAGATTGTACCTACTGTTTTCTACAAAAGAGAAAACTGATAAATAAGAGGGCAATAATCCTATCACTGCCTTATAAATAAAGATAAGCCAGTGATGCTGTCTACGAATTGAGAGTGGAGGCCAACCTGATAAACTATATAAACTACAGTGATGTGTAGAATACTCAGCCTTAATGACAAAGCGTAGGGCAGAATGGTAAACCGAATCCAGTGAGCGTAATACAGACTTTGCTGCATGCATATAAAGAATATCTCCATAGTCTACAACAGACAAAAAAGTAGCAGCAACAAGTTCCTTTCTTACTTTTAAATTAAAACAAGCCTTATTTCTGTAATAAAAACTTAATTTAACTCTCATCTTTTTTACCAAGTTATCTACATGGGGTTTAAATGAGAGCTTTTCATCTAATAAAAAACCCAAGTAATTATAACATGACACTCTTTCAATTTCCTGGTCATATAGAGTAACAATTTGAGGCAAATCCTGTACCTTACTAGAGTGAGTAAATAACATAAATGTAGTCTTTTTAGAATTTAGTACCAATTTTAATTTAAATAGATTTTTTTGTAGAATTATAAATGCATCCTGCAATTTCTTTGATGCCTCATATGGAGATCTAGCAGTACTGTATATGATAGTATCATCTGCATAGAGATGTACAGCTGCATCTATATTTGTACAAATATCATTTATGTAGATCGTAAACAACAAAGGCCCTAATATGGAACCTTGAGGGACTCCAGCTATTAATTCTGCCTACCCTGACATAATGCCTTCACAAGTGACACACTGATATCTACTAGACAGATAATTCTTAAACCATTCAATAGCATTAACAGACAACCCAATTTTAGACAGACATTTTAACAAAATGGTGTGATCAACCATATCAAAGGCTTTCGAAAGATCAATAAATAATGCTGCACAAGATTCTTTACAATCAATAGCACTAACAATATCATCAACTACCTTAGTGGCTGCTGTGATGGTGCTATGCCCTTTCCTAAAACCTGATTGAAAAGGAATAAGTATATTATTTACTGTTAAGAAATCCTTTAACTGATCACTAACCAAAGACTCAAAAATTTTAGCTAATACTGAGAGTTTTTAGATAGGACGATAATTGTCCATAATAGTTGGGTCCCCATTTTTAAAAAGTGGTGTTACATACGCTGTCTTCCAAGATCGGGGTATAATATTTTGTTCCAAAGATAAATTAAAAATATAAGTTATTGGTTCAACAATAATGTTAGCCACAAGTTTCAAAAGGAAAGGGTCAAGCCCATCAGGCCCAGCTGACTTTTTACAATTTATATTTCGCAATGTGAATAAGACCTTCTCCCTTGAGATTGGCTCAAAAATAAAAAGGTTCGAACCCCAAGCATTGGGGAGAAATAACCCTGGAGATGAAAGATGTTCTAGCGCTGACTTAAAAAGAAGTCCAGCAGAGGCAAAACGATTATTAAAAAATTCAACGATCTTTTTTATCAGTAATTTGCACATTAACATTTAAAAGTTTAGGAAGAGCTGAAAATGAAGAATTTTGTACTGTTTCCATTGAATTAATAACTCTCCAAAATTTAGCTGGGTTTTTAAATTTCTCGTCGTCTCATCAAGGTAGAACTGTGACTTAGCTTTACGTATTTGTGTGGTACATTTATTTCTTAAATATCTAAATTTGACCCAATCATTTTCTTGCCCAGATTTCCTTGCCCTTGCCCAGGCCAAATCCCGTTTATGCAAGAGAGTGGATAATGCATCAGAAAACCAGAGATTATTCCTCCCCTTTGCTTTTAACTTTCTCAGGGGTGCATGTTTATTTAAAATACCCATGAATGAATCCTTAAAATATGACCACGCCAATTCAACATCAGGAATTAAACAAACCTTTTTCCAATCAAAATGAAAAATATCATGGATAAAAGCTTGCTGATTAAATGATTTGAAATACCTTTTCTCCACAATTCGTGGCACTGTCTTTAAGTTTGCAATTTCTAATCATACCAATAACACAATGGTCACTTATATCATTTGAAAAAATACCTATTTGTGTGCATTTATCTGGATTATTAGTTAAGATCAAATCTATTAATGTGGACTTTTTTTGAGTCCTTTGCGTTTGGACGAGTGGGAGCATTTATTACTTGAGTTAAATTTACAGAATCACAATAATCTTTAAGGTCCCTTGAAACATCTGTCAACCAATTCCAGTTCAAATCACCAAGAAGAATAATTTCTTTCTGATGCACAATATCTGCAAGTGCAGTTGAAAGTATAGATAAGGCTTCCTTATTAGCTGAAGGGGGTCTATAGCAGCAAGCAACAGTTAGTCTAGTATTTCCTAATTTTAAATCAATAGCCAACATTTCGAGGCACTTAGGAACAGTCATAGACTTTATCAAAATAGCATTTAGTCTACAGATATAACGACACCCCCTCCTTTGCTCTTTCTATCTACACGAAAGTAACCATCTTCATTGTAACCATCAATGGCAATATCATTATCTGAGAGGGTTTTCTTCAACCACGTCTCTGATATGGCAATAATATCTGCCTTCGTAGACACCGCCCATATTCTAATAAAATCAATTTTAGGCATCAAACTACGGACATTCAAATGAATAACTTTCAAACCAGGTCGACCTAAACTTAGAGGGAACATACAAACATTCAGGTTCAGGACCTGGGTTTGATTGAACATTTCCTGCCATAAGTAACATCAATATGAGACAACGTTGCCACACATGTTTCATACTCACACAAACATTTCAACGAGTCAAATGACTTCACATTTAGATGACAATTTTTATTGAACCAAAAACAAGTAAACTAAAGAAAGGTCAACTTTAAGTCCATATAGAGACAGTTTGCAAAACTCCTGTGTAGGAGTGTATGTGTGCAATGTACATTTTGACGGTGCGTATGAAGCGACAAACAACGACCTTGTTAGGGGATTAGTAGTGGACCCAAAAAAATACAGAAACACAAGTGGATACGTTTTTAGAAAGTTTATTTTCAGTTTCCTTAATGTTAAGGTTCTCAGGATACTGGCAAGTCTTCTCCACGCCAAGGAGTGGCGACAATGAGGTGAACAATAGGTCAGTGATGAGAGTAGATGATCAGAGGAAACTCTAGAAGATAGCAGGCTAGTTGAGCACTTCCAAGCAGGAACTGAGTGAACTGGCTTACTGGTATCACCTGGATCAATACAACTGACAGGGTCTTAGGTGGTCTTTTGAGGTGGATAAGGTGACCAGCTTGGGAATTGAACCCTGGTCTACCACATGACAGGCAGAGACGTAGTCCACTGTTCCACACAGGACAGTCTACCAGAGTGTTCTCGAAGATGTTCTGAGGAGTAATAGCAGAGTAGCGAACAAACAGTTCCGAAGACAACACAATCCAATCTCCTTTATCCTTTTCCAGTCCCAAATCCAAAACAATAATTCCACAATCCAAATCACAATGAACTGACAATCCAGTTTCCAGAGCAGCAGATAAAGAGAGTCAAACTTACTGACTCTTGATGGGGGTTCAGGCAGAGAGAGAAAAACTGATTCCAGGCAGGGTCAAGTTCACACAGGCTTCAAGGATCAGATTCAGGAACTGACTGGAATGTTCACCAATGAGTTGATGAGACAATCTGGCAGAGAGGTAAGAGTGAGACTGGCTTATATAGTTAGTGAGACAGGTGAAACCAATGAGGATAATTAACGAGGAATTATGAGATCAGGAACAAGTAGCTGGATGCTGGCTGATGAAATAAGAATTTAGCAGGAAGTGGTAACAGAATCATGACAGACCTTGGTATATTAGGTGCATTATTGTCCATATAACAAGTCTTTAAATCTAAAAGACAAAGACAAAATAACCATATTACCTGTAATGCACTCATGGCAAACAGACTATTGGAAGACCGTCCATGGTAGATTCAAAACAATCGACGCCATAATCAGCTGGATATTCTATCCGTAAGCCTATACGACAATATGGGAATTGTGTTTGGGCAAAGGGAATGGGAAATGGGGAAAGGAAGGGTTAGCTGGTGTTTAAACAGGGAAACTCCCAGATGTAGCACTCCAGGCAGACAAGCAGATCATAGATTTAATTTATGAATTTATGTTTAATTTATTTTACTTATTTTAGTACCTGTACACCAACACAAATGAATGACTTTGATAATGTCCATTATTTATATAAAATATAATAAACAAAGAATCAGTTGTAGAACCAGATGTGAAACCACTGGCTGTAATGGAACATAACACTTTGGAAGGTGTTATTTATTTTTATGACCACTAGATGGCCACAGCATAAACAGTTTTAAAAAGCTTCAAGTAATGAACCTTTTTCCGATACAATTGTGTTGAAAGCTTAGCTGGTTCAGAACGCTTCACTTCGCTATCACTATTTAGTAGATGCCTTTTCTCAAAGCACCTTACAAATGAGGAGTTTTAGAGCCCAATAATTAAACCCTTGCTGGAGCCAGGTGAAAAACCAGAGCAGCTCCTGGAATTAACTTATATCTGTGCTGTGGTGCATCATGGTATGTGGGAGAAACCAAAATAGAGCACAAAATGGATTTTTGTTGTTTTAAAATTTAGTTACTGGAACTATGCATAAATGGCTGTTGAATAATAATTTGTTGATTAATGCATGTACCAAATTTTTTATAATCTTGAGATTTGGTTGTTTGGTGAATGTAATTCCTGGTTGCTTGCATCCCCATCGATGGTTTTGTCCATGAGTATAAATGCTCATGAGCTGAAATTTCACAGGATTGTCAGTGTAAGATGGAGGTTGGAGAGCGTGTAACCTGCACGTGATTGAAATCATTGTGAGTGGGAATTTTTTTTTTTTATCTGGCATTTTTTACTTGTGCTTTTTTCTTGTAATTATTTACCCTGCTTCTATAGTTGTGACTTTAATGGTACTAAAACATCTAACCTGGAGTGGTCAACATCAGACCTGCAGAGTTCAGCTCCAATCCTAATCAATCATACCTGAACCAACCAATCAAGGTCTAAGGGCTTCTGGAAAGCTACAGGTGAGTTTTTGCGTGTGTGTGACCCGGATGTTAAGAGTTGCATCAAGAGAAATCGCCCCAGAGGAGAGTATTCAGTGTCTATTGTGAATGTATATTTTCATAACTGTGCTTCAGTTTATCACTACAGTATCTTTTTTTTTTCTTTTTTTCTCCATTTCAGTTAAAACGTAATGCTGGCACGTTCTGAAGGAACTTGATTCTTCTTTTCTTCAGAAAACGATCTGTGAGCTTGAGGATTAAAAGCTCATTGCAATTTCAAATGTTTAGTTGTTTCTGGACATGGGTGTGGAACATTCAGAAATTTACCCACACAAAGCTTGTATAGGTTTATTTGTATGTTTATTTGGTTCTGAGAAGTGTTGAATCATAATGGTTTAAATTGTGTATACAGACAAAATACAGTGGTTGCATTAACCATTTTGGTTAAAGTCTTGATATTCAACATCCTCAATGTTGTTCTTATTGTACAAACTGCGTGTTCTGATGTGTCCTTTTTAAAATGTCATCTCAAATTGTCAGCAGTCCCTCTTTCCAACACCTGGTGAGGTAATAGTCCTCCAAAGATTTGACTAAACCTCCATTACAATGTTTACAGCATTGTGTGTTGACTTTACTTGGTCAACAGCTTAAAATGCCTCGAAGCTCCAATATCAGATAGAAGGGGCATTCCCAAACCTAGTGACAAGAAAAGTTTGAGATCTGTCTAGCAATGTGCGCACTAAAGTGTTTCCGGGTTCATTCATGTCAATTTAATTCCTGTAACTGTGTGTTTGCGTTTTGAATTGATGCACTCCACATGTCTGCATATTTAATTAAATTTAAACCATGCTTAAATGTCCTTTTGCTGCTCACTGTATTTCATCTGTCAAATATAAAGGACTCCCTTCAGTTCAAAGATGGCTCTGATTTTCACAAGCAGCTCACAGCGTTCCTGTTGCACCTCTAGAAACCTCAGTTAGAAATGCAGCTTTTAATTGTTTACTTTGTTCCTGTGAGGTACTGACAGTGTTAAAGATTCTCCTGGAAAATCAACAGCTGCTGAGGTGATTCCTTCTGTGATTCTTAATATCCACAACACCGTACATATTGTTGTCTTTACTGGGTCAAACCATGTTCCCCAGAAAGCCTTTTGGTGGAGAATATGATCCTCTATTGCAGTCAATGCTAGGTAGTGGTAGAGTCAGTCACCTGCAGGTGCAAATCCACGGCTGCCACGGATATCAGGAGACAGCTGCTGTCGGCTCATCTTTGGCTGGACTGAGACCTTGATTCTACCAGAGGATATGACTTCACTTTCTTCCAGACCACACACACCAAACAATTATGTTTGCTTTCTGTAATATCTTAAAATATTCATTATTATTTTATTCATTATTATTTTTTTTTTTTAATTTATAAAGCTCTGTATTTTTTATTTTTATTTTTTTTTTATTATAAATGTCTGTCTGGCATTGTGGTTTGCATGCTGACATCTGTAACCACACTCAACTCAGCTTGGACTTCAATATTTGTTCTTTTCTAATGTTCAAGCTTTTCTAGTCTCATTTGCACGTTTCAATTTTGAGAGTGTGGAGTTTTCTTTGTAAAAATATCCCTTTGATTGTGCATTTGTATGTATGCCTTTTTGATCTTGTATTATTGCTGTATATACATACAAACATGGATCCTTCTGTCTCACAAGTTCACCTTGAACGGGTTTCCTTTTAAAATACCTGGAAATTTGCTCTTTCATGCAATTCGTTTGAGTTTTGTGGTTTACATTTAACCCTAATGTCTAATACCGTCTTCCAGGTGAGCTGGACCCCTCACTATAAAAAAAAATCAAAAGTTGACAACTTAAAAGTTTAAGGCAACCAGCTTCAGCAGATCTTTTGCATTTTCTCAACTTGTTTTTGTAGGTGGTTTTATTTATTTTTTTTATTTGCACCGTGATTTTTAGTCAAGATGGATGTGCTCCTGTCCTGTTTCTTAATGGCAGCTCACTTGTATTCTTTGAGACTGATGTAGGTGAGTCCAGATGTTGTCTTTCTCCAGAATCAAGATATATTAGGCTTGTCTGCTCTTTGAACTCATGAATTATTGTTTTTTTTGTTTTTTTGCCTCTTATTTAACCTTTTTATTCCTTGTCTATTTCTCCTTTATTTTGCCTATTTGTATTATGTCTTTATGCTCCTTTTTCATTTTTATGCTATTACTATCTAGGGTGTGCACTATCACATGGTCCAGGTAGACTGGTCCCTAGAACATGGTCCAGGTAGACTGCACCCTAGATATATTGCTCCATAGAACATAGTCCAGGTAGACCGCTCTCTTGGTAGACCGCTCTCTTGGTAGACCGCTCTCTTGGTAGACCGCTCTCTTGGTAGACATAGTCCAGGTAGGCTGCTCCGCTGGTAGGCTGCTCCCTAGAACATGGTCCAGGTAGACTGCTCTCTCGGTAGGCTGCTCCCTAGAACATGGTCCAGGTAGACTGCTCTCTCGGTAGGCTGCTCCCTAGAACATGGTCCAGGTAGACTGCTCTCTCGGTAGACTGCTCCCTAGAACATGGTCCAGGTAGACTGCTCTCTCGGTAGACTGCTCCCTAGAACATGGTCCAGGTAGACTGCTCTCTCGGTAGACTGCTCCCTAGAGCACTATGAATTACCATTGTTTATGAAATGTGCTATATAAATAAACTTGCCTTGCCTCAGTGTAAAAGTATGTCTTGTAGTTTGCATGTAAGCGGTCTTTGTATCCATTTGTATTTAATTGTACTTTATTTATTTTTTATTTTTTTTTAAATACTTCATATTTTGGTGCTTGGACCTCTCTTGATTTGGCCCTTGTGTTTAAATGTTTAATTCCCCATTTTGTATGGTGTACTTCTGCACTTTGTATGCCCCTTTTAGGTTGAGTGTACTTATTTCTTAATTTCATTTTGACTTGTTCTATTGCTTTTGCTGTTACATGCTATGCATTTTGTGTTAATGGTTTTAGGTTTGTTTACTTTTAATTGCACTAATATTAAAACGACTAGGCTTGCAATTAGTTTTGTGTCTTGTAGCATTTTTCTTTACTCCGCTAATGCAGTAAGGACACAAGTCACTGACAGTGATTCCGAAGCCTCATTCTGGTGTGTGGTTGTTGATACTGCTTCAGGTGCATAAAATGATGTTCATTTGTAACCACACTGAACTCAGCTTGGACTTGAATACTTGTTCTTTTCTGATGGAAATAACCTATCTAGGGTGCGCCCTATCTTTTTTTCAATTTATTTATTAGGGTGCACCCTAGATAGTGCAATAAATGTAGGGTGATCCCTATTTTTTTTTTATTTAATTTTTTTTATTAGGTCACACCCTAGATAATAAATATAATAAAATAAAAATAAAAGAATAAATAAAATATATTTATTACCCTAGATTTATTGCACAATCTAGTGTGCACACTAATAAATAAAAAAATAAATAAAATGAAAAATAAAGTGTATTCATTACCCTAAAAGACTGCCTAAAAGACTGCCCTAAAAGACTACTAAAAGACTACTAAAAGACTACCCTAAAAGACTACCCCTAAAAGACTACCCCTAAAAGACTACCCTAAAAGACTACCCCTAAAAGACTACCCCTAAAAGACTGCCTAAAAGACTGCCCTAAAAGACTACCCTAAAAAGACTGCTCTCTCGGTAGACTGCTCCCTTGGTAGACTGCTCCCTAGAACATGGTCCAGGTAGACTGCTCTCTCGGTAGACTGCTCCCTTGGTAGACTGCTCCCTTGGTAGACTGCTCCCTTGGTAGACTGCTCCCTTGGTAGACTGCTCCCTTGGTAGACTGCTCCCTTGGTAGACTGCTCCCTTGGTAGACTGCTCCCTTGGTAGACTGCTCCCTTGGTAGACTGCTCCCTTGGTAGACTGCTCCCTTGGTAGACTGCTCCCTTGGTAGACTGCTCCCTTGGTAGACTGCTCCCTTGGTAGACTGCTCCCTTGGTAGACTGCTCCCTTGGTAGACTGCTCCCTTGGTAGACTGCTCCCTTGGTAGACTGCTCCCTAGAACATGGTCCAGGTAGACTGCTCTCTCGGTAGACTGCTCCCTTGGTAGACTGCTCCCTAGAACATGGTCCAGGTAGACTGCTCTCTCGGTAGACTGCTCCCTTGGTAGACTGCTCCCTTGGTAGACTGCTCCCTTGGTAGACTGCTCCCTTGGTAGACTGCTCCCTAGAACATGGTCCAGGTAGACTGCTCTCTCGGTAGACTGCTCCCTTGGTAGACTGCTCCCTTGGTAGACTGCTCCCTTGGTAGACTGCTCCCTAGAACATGGTCCAGGTAGACTGCTCTCTCGGTAGACTGCTCCCTAGAACATGGTCCAGGTAGACTGCTCTCTCGGTAGACTGCTCCCTTGGTAGACTGCTCCCTTGGTAGACTGCTCCCTAGAACATGGTCCAGGTAGACTGCTCTCTCGGTAGACTGCTCCCTTGGTAGACTGCTCCCTAGAACATGGTCCAGGTAGACTGCTCTCTCGGTAGACTGCTCCCTTGGTAGACTGCTCCCTAGAACATGGTCCAGGTAGACTGCTCTCTCGGTAGGCTGCTCCCTAGAACATGGTCCAGGTAGACTGCTCTCTCGGTAGGCTGCTCCCTAGAACATGGTCCAGGTAGACTGCTCTCTCGGTAGGCTGCTCCCTAGAACATGGTCCAGGTAGACTGCTCTCTCGGTAGGCTGCTCCCTAGAACATGGTCCAGGTAGACTGCTCCCTAGAACATGGTCCAGGTAGACTGCTCCCTAGAACATGGTCCAGGTAGACTGCTCTCTCGGTAGACTGCTCCCTAGAACATGGTCCAGGTAGACTGCTCTCTCGGTAGACTGCTCCCTTGGTAGACTGCTCCCTAGAACATGGTCCAGGTAGACTGCTCCCTAGAACATGGTCCAGGTAGACTGCTCTCTCGGTAGACTGCTCCCTTGGTAGACTGCTCCCTTGGTAGACTGCTCCCTAGAACATAGTCCAGGTAGACTGCTCCCTTGAACATAGTCCAGGTAGACTGCTCCCTTGGTAGACTGCTCCATAGGTAGACTGCTCCCTAGAACATAGTCCAGGTAGACTGCTCCCTTGAACATGGTCCGGGTAGACTGCTCCCTTGAACATGGTCCAGGTAGACTGCTCCCTTGGTAGACTGCTCCCTAGAACATGGTCCGGGTAGACTGCTCCCTTGAACATGGTCCAGGTAGACTGCTCTCTCGGTAGACTGCTCCCTTGGTAGACTGCTCCCTTGGTAGACTGCTCCCTTGGTAGACTGCTCCCTTGGTAGACTGCTCCCTTGGTAGACTGCTCCCTTGAACATGGTCCGGGTAGACTGCTCCCTTGAACATGGTCCAGGTAGACTGCTCCCTTGGTAGACTGCTCCCTAGGTGGACTGCTCCCTAGAACATAGTCCAGGTAGACTGCTCCCTAGAACATAGTCCAGGTAGACTGCTCCCTTGATAGACTGCTCCCTTGATAGACTGCTCCCTAGAACATAGTCCAGGTAGACTGCTCCCTAGAACATAGTCCAGGTAGACTGCTCCCTAGAACATAGTCCAGGTAGACTGCTCCCTTGGTAGACTGCTCCCTAGAACATAGTCCAGGTAGACTGCTCCCTTGGTAGACTGCTCCCTAGAACATAGTCCAGGTAGACTGCTCCCTAGAACATAGTCCAGGTAGACTGCTCCCTTGGTAGACTGCTCCCTTGGTAGACTGCTCCCTAGAACATAGTCCAGGTAGACTGCTCCCTAGAACATAGTCCAGGTAGACTGCTCCCTAGAACATAGTCCAGGTAGACTGCTCCCTTGGTAGACTGCTCCCTTGATAGACTGCTCCCTAGAACATAGTCCAGGTAGACTGCTCCCTTGATAGACTGCTCCCTTGGTAGACTGCTCCCTTGGTAGACTGCTCCCTTGGTAGACTGCTCCCTAGAACATAGTCCAGGTAGACTGCTCCCTTGGTAGACTGCTCCCTAGGTAGACTGCTCCCTAGAACATAGTCCAGGTAGACTGCTCCCTTGGTAGACTGCTCCATAGGTAGACTGCTCCCTAGAACATAGTCCAGGTAGACTGCTCCCTTGATAGACTGCTCCCTTGGTAGACTGCTCCCTTGGTAGACTGCTCCCTTGGTAGACTGCTCCCTAGAACATAGTCCAGGTAGACTGCTCCCTTGGTAGACTGCTCCCTAGAACATAGTCCAGGTAGACTGCTCCCTTGGTAGACTGCTCCCTTGGTAGACTGCTCCCTTGATAGACTGCTCCCTTGAACATAGTCCAGGTAGACTGCTCCCTTGGTAGACTGCTCCGTAGGTAGACTGCTCCCTAGAACATAGTCCAGGTAGACTGCTCCCTTGGTAGACTGCTCCCTAGAACATAGTCCAGGTAGACTGCTCCCTTGGTAGACTGCTCCCTTGGTAGACTGCTCCCTTGGTAGACTGCTCCCTTGGTAGACTGCTCCCTTGGTAGACTGCTCCCTTGGTAGACTGCTCCCTTGGTAGACTGCTCCCTTGGTAGACTGCTCCCTAGAACATAGTCCAGGTAGACTGCTCCCTAGAACATAGTCCAGGTAGACTGCTCCCTTGAACATAGTCCAGGTAGACTGCTCCCTTGGTAGACTGCTCCCTTGGTAGACTGCTCCCTTGGTAGACTGCTCCCTAGAACATAGTCCAGGTAGACTGCTCCCTTGGTGGACTGCTCCCTTGGTGGACTGCTCCCTAGACCATAGTCCAGGTAGACTGCTCCCTTGGTGGACTGCTCCCTTGGTGGACTGCTCCCTTGGTGGACTGCTCCCTAGAACATAGTCCAGGTAGACTGCTCCCTTGGTGGACTGCTCCCTTGGTGGACTGCTCCCTTGGTGGACTGCTCCCTTGGTAGACTGCTCCCTAGGTAGACTGCTCCCTAGAACATAGTCCAGGTAGACTGCTCCCTTGGTAGACTGCTCCCTAGAACATAGTCCAGGTAGACTGCTCCCTAGAACATAGTCCAGGTAGACTGCTCCCTTGGTAGACTGCTCCCTTGGTAGACTGCTCCCTTGGTAGACTGCTCCCTTGGTAGACTGCTCCCTTGGTAGACTGCTCCCTTGGTAGACTGCTCCCTAGAATATATAGTCCAGGTAGACTGCTCCCTTGGTAGACTGCTCCCTTGGTAGACTGCTCCCTTGATAGACTGCTCCCTTGTTAGACTGCTCCCTAGAACATAGTCCAGGTAGACTGCTCCCTAGAACATAGTCCAGGTAGACTGCTCCCTTGATAGACTGCTCCCTTGATAGACTGCTCCCTAGAACATAGTCCAGGTAGACTGCTCCCTTGGTAGACTGCTCCCTTGGTAGACTGCTCCCTTGGTAGACTGCTCCCTTGGTAGACTGCTCCCTTGGTAGACTGCTCCCTAGAACATAGTCCAGGTAGACTGCTCCCTAGAACATAGTCCAGGTAGACTGCTCCCTAGAACATAGTCCAGGTAGACTGCTCCCTTGGTAGACTGCTCCCTAGAACATAGTCCAGGTAGACTGCACCCTAAAAGACTGCCCTAAAAGACTGCCCTAAAAGACTACCCCTAAAAGACTGCCCTAAAAGACTGCCCTAAAAAGACTCCCTAAAAAGACTCCCTAAAAAGACTGCCCTAAAAGACTGCCCTAAAAGACTGCCCTAAAAGACTGCCCTAAAAGACTGCCCTAAAAGACTGCCCTAAAAGACTGCCCTAAAAGACTGCCCTAAAAAGACTGCCCTAAAAAGACTGCCCTAAAAGACTGCCCTAAAAGACTGCCCTAAAAGACTGCCCTAAAAGACTACCCCTAAAAGACTACCCTAAAAGACTGCCTAAAAAGACTACTAAAAGACTACCCTAAAAGACTGCCTAAAAAGACTGCCCTAAAAGACTGCCCTAAAAAGACTGCCCTAAAAGACTGCCCTAAAAGACTGCCCTAAAAGACTACCCTAAAAGACTAAAAGACTACTAAAAGACTACCCTAAAAGACTGCCCTAAAAGACTGCCCTAAAAAGACTACCCCTAAAAGACTACCCTAAAAGACTGCCCTAAAAAGACTGCCCTAAAAGACTGCCCTAAAAGACTACCCTAAAAGACTGCCCTAAAAGACTGCCCTAAAAGACTGCCCTAAAAGACTGCCCTAAAAGACTGCCCTAAAAGACTGCCCTAAAAGACTGCCCTAAAAGACTGCCCTAAAAAGACTACTAAAAGACTACCCTAAAAGACTGCCCTAAAAGACTGCCCTAAAAGACTACCCTAAAAGACTGCCCTAAAAGACTACCCCTAAAAGACTACCCTAAAAGACTGCCTAAAGACTGCCCTAAAAAGACTGCCCTAAAAGACTGCCCTAAAAGACTGCCCTAAAAAGACTGCCTAAAGACTGCCCTAAAAAGACTACTCCCTAAAAAGACTGCCCTAAAAGACTGCCCTAAAAGACTGCCCTAAAAGACTGCCCTAAAAAGACTACCCTAAAAGACTGCCCTAAAAGACTACCCTAAAAGACTGCCCTAAAAGACTACCCTAAAAGACTACTCCCTAAAAAGACTACCTAAAAGACTACCCTAAAAGACTACCCTAAAAGACTAAAAGACTAAAAGACTACTAAAAGACTACCCTAAAAGACTGCCCTAAAAGACTGCCCTAAAAAGACTAAAAGACTACTAAAAGACTACCCTAAAAGACTAAAAGACTACCCCTAAAAGACTACCCTAAAAGACTGCCCTAAAAAGACTACTAAAAGACTACCCCTAAAAGACTACCCTAAAAGACTACCCTAAAAGACTACCCTAAAAGACTAAAAGACTACCCCAAAAGACTACCCTAAAAGACTACCCTAAAAGACTACCCTAAAAGACTACCCCAAAAGACTACCCTAAAAGACTACTAAAAGACTACCCTAAAAAGACTACCCTAAAAGACTACCTAAAAGACTACCCTAAAAGACTACCCTAAAAGACTACCCTAAAAGACTACCCTAAAAGACTACCCTAAAAGACTACCCTAAAAGACTACCCTAAAAGACTACTAAAAGACTACCCTAAAAGACTACCCTAAAAGACTACCCTAAAAGACTACCCTAAAAGACTACCCTAAAAGACTACCCTAAAAGACTACCCTAAAAGACTACCCTAAAAGACTACCCCTAAAAGACTACCCTAAAAGACTACCCCAAAAGACTACCCTAAAAGACTACCCTAAAAGACTACCCTAAAAGACTACCCTAAAAGACTACCCTAAAAGACTACCCCAAAAGACTACCCTAAAAGACTACCCTAAAAGACTACCCTAAAAGACTACCCCAAAAAGACTA
>NC_081169.1:31784274-31805308 GCF_012432095.1 Onychostoma macrolepis | reverse complement strand
TTCCAGGATGTCGGCGACGAGTTCTTGACAGCTCTCAGCCAGACACCGCAGGTATGTTGTCATCGCTGAGGTGGCAAGCACGCTGGCGTTATTTTCTGTGGGGCCAAAGAATCAAGAGCGCTTTTCTGACGTGATCGAATTGTTGTTGCTTCTTTTTAATCTAATGGCAATGCTGCTTTCTGCTTGTTTGTCATTTCCTCTAGAATTTGTACATCGGTCCTGTGGTGAGGGACATCATGATGAATCGGGTCTTCGCCCGTCATCAGCCCTCATTTTGAAGACTTCGCAGCCACGACTGGGTTTCCTGGTTCACTGTCAAACTGATTGCCCTCCTGCCCAGCCTGACTCCAGAGATGCTCCGGATCGAGGCGCTTTATATATCGGCCGCAAAGTGGCGCTCGCGAGCACTGTTGACGATAAAATAATGAATGGTAATGCGGTGGCCGAGAGTTTAACGCGCTGCAAATAGAAAAACACCAGCAAATTACATTTACATTTACATTTAGTCATTTTGCAGGCGCTTTTATCCAAAGCGACTTACAATTTGGGGAACACATAGCGAATCATCTTGAAGAGGCAATTCGACAAAGGAAGTGCTTGTAACACCAAGTCTCAGGCATTGTTTAAATAAGTACAAGCTAGCAAGGGAAGGAATAAGTAAGGAGAAAGATTTTTTTTTTTTTTTTTTTTTTTTTATGTGTAGGTTGAAGTCAAGTAGTGTCGAAAGAGATGAGTTTTCAGCTGTTGCTTGAAGATTGACAGGGATCCAGTACTCCGAATATGGGTGGGAAGATCATTCCACCAGCCAGGAATGGTGAACGAGAATGTTCTGGAGAGTGATTTTGAGCCTCTTTGTGATGGTACCACAGGCGTCGCTCACTAGCAGATCTCAGACTTCTGGAGGGATGTAGATTCTTAATAGTGAGTGCATGTAGGCGGGTGCTGAGCCTGTGGTTGTTCTATGAGCAAGCATCAGTGTCTTGAACTTGATGCGAGCTGCGATTGGTAGCCAATGCAATGAGATAAAGAGAGGTGTAACATGGGCTCTTTTGGGTTCCTTGAAGACCAGTCGTGCCGCCGCATTCTGAATCATTTGTAGAGGTTTGACTGTGTTTGATGGAAGTCCAGCCAGAAGAGCATTGCAGTAGTCCAGCCTAGAAATGACAAGGGCCTGGACAAGAAGTTGTGCAGCATGCTCCGTCAGAAAGGGCCTGATCTTTCTGATGTTGTGTAGTGCAAACCTGCAAGATCGAGCAGTCTTTGCAATGTGGTCTTTGAAGGTCAGCTGGTCATCAAAGATTACACCAAGATTTCTGACCGAAGTTGATGGGGTAATTGTTGATGAACCTAACTGGATCGTGATGTCATGCTGTAGAGTTGGAGCGGCAGGAAAGACAAGAAGCTCAGTCTTTGCCAGGTTGAGCTGGAGGTGATGTTCTTTCATCCATGCCGAGATGTCTGACAGGCAACCTGAGATCCTTGCAGCTACCGTTGGATCATCTGGTTGAAAAGAGATAGAGCTGTGTGTCATCAGCATAGCAGTGGTAGGAGAATCCATGTGCCTGTATGATGGGACCCAGTGATGTAGTGTATGTGGAGAAGAGGAGAGGTCCAAGAACCGATCCTGAGGAACCCCAGTGACCAGTGTATGTGCTTTGGATACCTCTCCCAGGCCACCCTGAAAGACCTACCAGTGAGATAGGATTCAAACCAGCGAAGTGGAATTCCAGCGATGCCCAGTGATGAGAGAGTGGAGAGGAGTATCTGATGATTGACAGTGTCAAAGCGGCAGATAGATCCAGCAGAATGAGGACTGATGATTTGGAATGGGCTTTTGCAATTCGCAGGGCTTCAGTGACCGAGAGAAGCGCAGTCTCAGTTGAATAGCCACTCCTGAAACCTGACTGTTTAGCGTCCAGTTTGTTGTTCTGTGAAAGAAACAATGAGACCTGGTTGAAGACAACACGTTCAAGTGTTTTCGCTATGAATGGAAGGAGAGAGACAGGTCTATAGTTTTCTATAAGAGAAGTGTTTAATGTAGGTTTTTTGAGCAGTGGGGTTACCGAGCCTGCTTGAACGCAGTGGGGAAGATGCCTGTGAGGAGGGATGTGTTGATGATGTGTGTGAGTGTCGGTAGAGCGTGGGAGAGATTGCTTGCAGAAGGTGCGAGGGGATTGGGTCAAGAGGACATGTTGTAGGATGGTTGGAGAGGAGAAGTTTGGATACTTCAGCCTCCGTCAGGGGACAGAAGGAGAAAATGGGAGGTTTAGCAGTGGAAGTGGTTGGTTGGGGGTCCTGTGTGCGTGGAGATGAGAACTGATTACTGATCGATCTAGTTTTGTCTGTAAAAAAAGTAGCAAAGTCATCAGCTGTAATAGAAGTGGTGGGAGGTGGTGGAGGGGGACAGAGGAGAGAATTAAATGTTCTGAAGAGATTACGCATGTCTGGAGCGCTGTTGATCTTGTTGTGGAAATGTGAGGATTTGGCAGTGTGGACATCAGCAGAGAAAGATGAGAGCAGAGACTGATACCTACTCAGGTCCGACGGGTTGTTTGATTTGTGCCATTTTCTCTCTGCCGCTCTGAGTTTAGTCCGATGTTCACGAAGAACATCAGATAACCAGGGGTTAGAAGGGGCAGTCCGTGCTGACCTAGAGGAGAGAGGACAAATGTCGTCTAGACAAGAAGTTAAGGTAGAGCATAAAGTTTCAGTAGCTGTGTTTACATCCAGAGATGAGAAATGGGTAGGTGAGGGAAGAGAGGAGGATACTACAGAGGAAAGATGGGAAGGAGAAAGGAGCGCAGGTTTAGTCTAAAAGTAACCGGTAGGGGTTGGTGGCACACGGGTAGCAAAATGTAGTGTAAATGTAATGAAGAAATGGTCCGAGATATGTAGCGGTTGTACCAGAATGTTATCTGCAGTACAATTGCGTGTGTAAATTAAATCAAGTTGGTTGCCTGATTTGTGCGTGCTAGTAGTGGTAAGGCGATTGAGATCAAATGAAGCTAGTAGCGAGTGGAAGTCTGTAGCATAAGGCTTGTCTAGGTGAATGTTGAAATCACCAAAGACTAAGAGTGGAATGCCATCCTCCACAAAAGAGGACAACAACCCGTCCAGCTCCTCTAGGAAGGTGGCTAGAATTTGTCCAGGGGGACGGTAGATTACCACAATCTGGAGTTTTATCGGAGCTGATACATTAATGGCATGACATTCAAATGAGTTGTAATTGCAAAGGGTAGAGTGGGTTGAGTATTTCCAATTGTGTGAATTAAGAAAACAGTTTTACAACCCATGCGCTGCAAATAGAATTCTTTATTTGTTTGTGTTGTGAGCATTTGCTGCACCTGCTGTCAAACTGATGAAGATGTTTTCTTGATTTGCTGGTGCTTTTCTATTTGCATGTGTTTTCTGAAGTTGCAGCTTGAGCTCTCTCGGCCAAACTACGGTCTCTTGGACTTAACGGACACGGACACGCCGGCACGGCCATTGTAAGTCAGTAAGACCACAAGAGCACATGAAGTGTTTCATTTGGGACAGAGCCTGTGTGTATGAAGAGATACTCAAACTCACCTGATACTGTCAGTGTAACTTTATCACTCGTTTTTGTGACCAGCGTGATCCTTCTGTCTCTGATCCTTTACAGGAGTATTTACCTGCGTCAGACTCAGTAACAGAACTGAATGTGTGTTCCTGTCGATAACTGAAAACACTGCTTAAACCTTCTTTATACCATCTGTAGCTCCAGCTAGTGACTCCTTCAGCATATATGTCACATCTGAGAGTGACTGTCTCTTCTCTGAACACATGTAGAGGTTTAATGGTCACTTTGGGTTTTGGTTTTTCTGTACAATGACAACAATTCAAAATGTAAAATAATGTAATAAATAAAAGTAATAAAATGTTTACCACCTTACGAAACAAAAATATAATGTGATATATTATGTTACATATTACATAATGCATTTCCATATATTGGAAACTAGTGCTTATATTTTTCAATATACAGCAATATATGCATTGACAATATATGGCTATGATACATACAAATATATTTAGAAATGAGGACAAAGATAAATCTAATATTCATAATGAGTTAAAGTAGCTCTCTAGTTCCCAGCATCCTTTGCTTCTGACTGTTAAAAGAGAATAAACATTTTAAAAATAAGTGTTATGTCATGTGTTTTTGCTCAATATTAATATAAAGGGGGAGATCTGTTAGTGTTTAATGTTGTATTATTTTGAAATGTAAAAGGGTTTCTGGTGTGTGTAAGTTTGTGGGGTTATCATTGTGTTGAAGAGTAGAGTCAGCGGTCAGGATGATGATTGTCCAAAAACCATTAAATCATAGACTACTTTATTTAAAAAGTAATGGCTGTGCACTTTTCAGCACAGTGATAGTCTGTTCACTAAGTGTTTAGTATGAGCAGATGTGCTTATGCTATAGTAAACTAGCTATACTTTAAAATTTGAAACACGTATATCATAAATGGTTGTTAATAAGAAATAGGCCTATATATTTCCATATATGTGTGTGTATACTGCATGAGTAAATATATGTTCAATATTTATCGATATATTATAAAGTGTATTACTGAATATAAAATTACATATATTGTGATTTTTCAATATATGAAAGCGTCAATTCCTTATGTATTATTCAATATATTTGTAATATATTTACACAATATATTATTCTGTATAATTTCTAATATACTGTTCTGTCACTTAATATATTGATTAGGAAATATATTTTCTTTGCGTAAGGGATAATACTTGCCGTGTATTGTTACTGCTGCTGGTTTACTGTAATCTGTGTAATATCCTCCTCTTCGTGCTCTGCAGCTGTACTCTCCTCCATCAGAGACTGTCACAGGTTTGATTGTTTTAGTTGCAGCTCCAGTAGATTCACGGTTTGAGTCTTTTCTCCAGAGAAACTCCATCCATTCTGTGACTGAATCACACATCTCAGAGTAACTGAGTCTCCAGTGAAGACTGAACTCTGAGGTTTAACAGTCAGAGCTGGTTTAGAAACACCTGTCAATATAAAGTCATGACTGTTGTGAAAGTTCTTCAGCAGAAGATTTCGTCCTCTTACTAGTAAAAAAAATAGTTAATTTTGATTTCAAAGAAAATTTAATAAAGCTGCAAGCAGCTTTTAAACAGGAACAAGTTAGGTCAACATTCACTTCAAGTACAGCAGAGTGTTGCACGGTTCCTGTTTGATAAACCTGCACCCGCAGTAATTAACACAACACCCGACCCGTTATCCGACAGCAACACTAAAGATGTATCCACACCAGGAAAGTCCGCTAGTTCGCTTGCTTTGGTCTGGACAGAATACAATATTCATTTTTTTTTTTTTGTGGTTCGCTTTCACACTGCCCTTTTTGCAAGTGAATCAGAAATTGTAAACAAAACCACACGTGTGCTAAGGTTAGTGTTGTAGTACTCGAGACCGGTGATGGTTTTGATGGTCTTGGTCTTGTCTCGGTCTCAACCGCATCTGTACTCGGTCTTGTCTTGGTCTCAGACTAAGAGGAGGACTCAGGATTTAGTTTCAAGACCACAACTGTGGGGATATCACTAAATTGTCTGATTTATTTACAACCATCATTAATGTGATTGAAGTGAAGTGACATGTGGCCAAGTACTGTAACCCATTGGAATTAGTGCTCTGCATTTATCCCATCCACACAGCAGTGAACACACACAAAATTACATATATTGTGATTTTTCAATATCAAAGCGGCAATTCCTTATGTATTATTCAATATATTATTCTGTATAATTTCTAATATACTGTTCTGTCATTTAATTTATTGATCAAATATATTGCACGGGGAGCAGTTGGGGGTTCAGTGCCTTGCTCAAGAGCACCTCAGTCGTGGTTGGAGAGAGTGCTGTACATTCACTGCCCCACCTACAATCCCTGCCGGACCTGAGACTCGAACCCGTGACCTTTGAGTCCGACTCTCTAACCATTAGGCCACGACTGCCCCAAGAATATTACAGATTTTGCCTTGGCTGTTTTTTGCCATAACAAATGTGTTATAAAATACATACTTACAGCAGCCAAAGAAAAGTTAAATTATTAAAAGTTATTGGATGTAAAACTCATTGCTTCAAATGCAATCAATAACTACTTAAATAACTAAATAATAAAAATAAATCATTTGATTTATACCAGTGGATCTCAAAATGTTTGACTTCACTGCCCCCTAATTGTCCACAACATTATTTGAAGGCTCCTCCACTCACCCAAAATATTTCAGAGCTTAGCATGATTAGGAAGATGTATATTCATTATAAAATAACCAAATACTAAGAAATGTCTTTTAGTTCATTTTAAAGGGGTGGTTGATTGCGATTTCACTTTTTTAACGTTAGTTAGTGTGTAATGTTGCTGTTTGAGCATAAACAATATCTGCAAAGTTATGAAGCTGAAAGTTCAATGCAAACGGCGCTGTTGCTCGAGTCGCCCTGCTCTGCATCTCTCTCTCTCTCTCTCTCTCTCTCACTCACTCACTTCCGGTGTGATTGTTGGTAGTGAACGGAGCGTGGTGAGGGTGAGTGTGTTTGTAGCTGTGTGCTAAAAACTTCTCTATCTTCTATCTTTTTTTACGTGTGTTTGTCTGGTGATTTTTAAGCGTTTAGGGGTGTTTGTGTCTGCAACCAGCGTTGTGCTGGGAGGCATGGCGAACCAAAACACAATGAGTTTTAATGATTTAACCCGCCGTCATGGAGTGAAGGTGGAGTCTAAAATCAATGTGGAACAGTGTTGTTTAGCGGTGGGAGAGATTGTGGGACATGATAATATTGTTTCGGCGTCGCGCATGAACAGTGCAATTGTTCTTTTTTTTAAATCGGTTGAAAAGGCAAATGACGCTGTACAAAGTGGCGTAGTGTTGAATGGTTCACTTGTGCCTGTTTTGCCTTTGAGTAGCCCGTCTAGAAAGGTCGTACTGTCCAACGTACCTCCGTTTATTAAGGACGAAGTATTGGTGTAAGAGTTGTCTCGTTATGGGAAACTGGTTTCCTCTATCAAGAAAATCCCTCTCGGGTGTAAGTCGCCGTTGGTGAAACATCTAGTCTCATTTAGAAGACAAGTTTTCATGGTGTTGAAAAATGGAGCAGATGAGATCGATCTGGTTTTCAAGTTCAAAATTGATGGGTTTGACTATACAGTGTTTGCAACATCTGATACAACAATTAAATGTTTTAGTTGTAGTAAAATCGGACATCTTGTTCATGATTGTCCTAATAAAAAGGACAGCGTGGGAACGAACATAAACTCGGAACGAGTAGGTTCTGCTCTTTCTGCGGCTGAGATCGCGGGAGACGCGGAGACTGCCGGTACGTCTGCAGTCGGCCGATGAACACGAGCGATTGAAGTTTTAGCTGCTGAGATTGAATCTGATACAACAGAGATTGATAAATCTAGTAAAAACGGTACTGTCCTCCTGATGCTCGATGAGCAGGTTGAACATTCTGAAAAGTTGTGTGTGGCAGACGCCGATGAAATAGATGTCGAAGACATTGTGGTTGATTTTGAGAAGGAAGCAGAATTCGTCTTTAAAATCCCAGTTAAAAGAAAGAAAAAAGCTGTGGAAAGGCTATTAAACAAGTCAAGAAAGGCGATGGTGGTAGTGAGAATGTGGGATCAGACAGTGATAGAGATTCCTCTGATTCAAATATATCTCAGTGTTCAAATCTGTCTAGTTCTCAAAACGAAAACTTGATTTGTTTGTATAGAGCTGAAGACAGCAGATTTCTGCAAGAAACAAAGGGAATGAAAGGAGTGCAAGTTGAAGATTTTTTCCCTGATTGCAAACAATTTGTAAATGATGTGAGATATCTAATGAAGGAGGAGTTTTTCAAGATGTAGAGGTTTACCGTCTTAATTTTATTATTTTACTTCTAAAATTATGCCAAAAATTGGTTCTTTGGCAGCTTTTCTCATCTTCTTTTTCTTTTGTCTCTAAAATAAATATGGCAAATTTTTAAATCGGAACTTTAAATTTAAATGGTGCCAGAGATGGTCATGAAAGAATGATGTTATTTTAGTTTATCAGACAAAAGCAAATTGATATTGTATTTCTACAAGAAACACATAGTGATTCTAAAATGAGATTAATTGGAGAAGAGAATGGGATGGACAGATTGTCCTAAGCCATAAATCCTCTATTAGTGGAGGTGTTGCTGTTTTGTTTTCAAAGAATTTTTACCTTTATCCTGTGAAGTTGATGAAATAATTTTGGTCGGTTTTAAAGATTAAAGTCATATTTGAGAAAACTACAATAGTACTTATGAATTTATATGCACCTACAAAAGGATTAGAAAGAGTTCTTTTTTTTAGAAAGGTAGATGCTGTTTTGAAATAATTAAATCCAGAAGAGTTGTTATTTGTAGGTGGAGACTTTAATTGTACTGCTAATGATAAGTTGGATAGAAATCATATAAAACCACATGCTGCTTCTCAGAAAACACTAATACAACTGATTGAAACCCATGATTTATTTCTTTTTAAAAATCGATGGATGGAACCAGCGATTTCTCTTTATTGGTTGCTGGAAGAACCACTCATTTTTGGAGCTCGGTTTGATGTTTCGGGAGAAGATCTTCCTGGCTTAACAAATTTATTATGGTATAAAAGGTTTTAAGCTAAAAATATTATAATTGAATCAGGAGTTGATTTACACAGACCTGAACAAATTGCTACCCTTTTAGGGGTTCGATCAATACGGTTTGTTTAAGAAGTATTTCGATAAATTGAATATGATTTTAACTGATGAAGAGAAGACACTTTTAGAAGAGTTTAGTGCAGGAACTTTAATTCCTGACAGTAAAGATCTTTCCCAGATATTGAAATCTCCCCCACTATAGATGGGTCTTGTTTTATTAGCCCTCTGTTAAATTTAAGAGTTAATGAACACATTGATTTTTGTACAGTAGAAGGGAAAATGCTGTATAAATGCATTGTGAAAGTTATTTATCCACGCAATTTAAGTATTAAAACAGATACAGTATGGAGAGAAAAATTAGGGATTAATCATGAAATAAAGCCTGTTTGGAGGGCAATTTACAAACCACCATTAAAAAAACTTGGTGATTTACAATGGCGGATTTTACATTGAGCTATTGCTGTGAATGCTTTTGTATCTATTTTAAACCCCACTGTAAGTGACAAATGTCCTTTTTGTTTAGAACGAGAGACTATTTTTCATTGTTTTATGGACTGTAATCGACTTAACCCTCTTTTTGATTTGTTAAAGGTTTTTTTTGATTATTTTAATATTTGTTTTACAAAGCAAGATTTTATTCTTGGCTTTTTTTACAGTTCAAAACAAAAGTCAAAATGTCATGTTATTAATTTTATTGTGGGACAAGCAAAATATGCTATCTTTATTACAAGAAGAAATAAGATAGAAGAGAAATCGGGACAAAATGTTGTCTTTATTTTTAAAAATATGGTAAAAGCAAGAATTATTATTGATTTTAATTTTCATAGATTAATGAGTACGATGAATGTCTTTGAAATTCAGTGGTGTTGTAACGCTTTATGTTCAGTTGTTAATGGGAAAATTGTTTTTATAGGAGAGCTGATGTAAATATGTCCTTTTCTGTGTGTAAAGTGATGTAAATGGTTGAAGAACAATAGTTTTATTAAAGTGAATGTAAAAATCAAAAAATCTCTCTCTCTCTCTCTCTCATTCAGATCATCAGCTCCGTGAATACACTTATTTTCACATACTGTTGCTATGAGAAGCGTTATACATGGACACGCGTGCCGTTGCCGTACTGTATACTGAATAAAACCGTATATTAAATGCTAACAGAAGCAATAGCATTTACAAATAACAGCGTATCTAAAAGTATGAGACAACAACAAACAAAAAATGTGCTCTAGAGACTGTTTAGCCAATCACAACACACTGGGCCAGCTAACCAATCAGAGCCCATCGTGTATTTCAGGAGGGGCTTCATAAAAGCAGGAAATGATCAGCGTGTTTAGGGAGAAGTGACAGAACGGTGTGGAATAAAGGTAAAATTTGTGAAAAATAATGCGTTTTTTTAACAAATGAAGCATTAACACATGTTAGACTGCACCCCATAAACACAATCAAGAAAAAAAAAAAAACAGTCAACCACCCTTTAATGCTTGTTTTGTTTTATTTGAACCAATTTTAAGTCATCTTGAGGTAGGGTGACCACCTGGCAATAGATCTGTTGCGGGACAGTAGATGTGATTTTGGGACAATGCGGGACACGTGTGAGACAGATACATTACTGCTGTTATGCTATGTAAATACTGATTTACAGTACAGGGCTTCAGCGTGCAGCATTCAGCGTGAGACGCAATTGACACTTTTCTCAACCTCTCGCCACACGTCCTTTTTCTCACGCAGTGAAAAGCACCCATCAGTTAAGTAAGGAATAATTGACTTCTGTCCTTTTAATTATAAGAAAAATAATGCACACCGAGTGAGCATTTGTGCACCAGAAGATTAGATTTACAACAAAGACTGAGCCCAGTCTTTACTAAAATAATATTTTCTCTTTTTGTTGCCTTTATTATGACACCTTGTAAAATAGCTTTTACTTTACCGAATTATCCAGAACATGGGAAAGTTTGTTTTCTGACAGAGAACACAGGGAATGAATCACCTGCTCCACATTTAGATTGACAGCCGTCACAGCCTCTTAGTGACTGTTACTCCTTTCTTTTCAGCCATTGGATAGGATTTAAAGAGAGTCTTTTGTATTTGTGTGAAGCGGGTTGCTACTTCTGACTAAGCTGTTAAATATAGGTGAAACTATGCCGCAAAAAGAATAAATAAAAAGGCAAAATAATTTTTAGTTTAAAAGAAGTGTACTAATAGCACAACTGAATAATCTTCTTTTCATAAGGGAAACCATGGATATGTATAGATGCCACATTCGACCGCTCCAGATTAGGCATGGGCGGTATGAGATTCTGACGGTATGATAACCTTAGATAAAAATATCACGGTTTCAGGGTATTGCGATTACAGCTGTAAAATGTTATTTTTAAATGTCTGGGTAAAAACAACAACGTTTTTCCACTGAACACAATACATTTTATTTTTAAGAAACATATAGAACACTTTGGAGCGGTAAACATGTCAGGCTAAATAATTAATATAAATAACTGAATTCTTGTTAATTAAATTACTTGCAGTCACTTAAGTGAGCCTAAACCTGGAGCTCAACAATAATCAGAACATAAATTATTTTCTGTAAAAAAAAAAAAAAAATCCTTCTAAATGGAAAGAAAAATTAAAATGCAGTCACTTAACCTAAACCTACAGCTCAATAATCAAAACATAAATCAAAACAATTTCTGTAAAAAAAAAAAAAATGCAGTCATTAAACCTGCAGCTCAACAAGGTTTTTGGACATATGCTCACTTTCTACACATTCATCTTTCAGTTCAAGTTATGAGCGGTGAGGTGCAAAGGTATGTGCACTTACACATAAGGAGAGAGCGAGTGTGTCACACACAGACACACACAAACACACACACACACACACACGGTCTCGCTCTGTATAACACTCAAACAGTGGCATAGACACCCGAGAGCCAGCAGTTTGTTTCTTTTTTAAATGACGTGATTTTGAACAGATGTAAACAATGGCAGGAGGTTTAAAATTATAGATGTGATACCAGCTAAATGTATTGTACTGAATCGCAGAAACGTAGTACTTTAGTCTGATATTCCCCGCTCTCTGTGAAGTAATGTGAGGGAGGAAACTAGTTGACGTTAGCTAGTTAATTAGCCATGTTATCTACCTCGGTAGCAAGCCAAATAGTATTTATTTCAACACTGAAACAACCGGTCTTGATCGAGGGTGAAAGAGGGAGAAATGAAGACGACACGGATATATCCTTTGTGTACGACCTGGAACTATTTATTTAGCAATCGGCGCTAAAACATTATCTGTACGGAACATGAGTCTACGTTACCCGAGAAATTCCCATACGGCAGACTTCGCCTTTTTCGACAGGGGAAAAAGTTCCAGGGATTCACCTCATTCGGCCATCATCCTACACACAGGCAGTGTTGGGCACGTTACTTTAAAAAAGTCATTAGTTATAGTTACTAGTTACTTCTCACAAATAGTAACTGAGTTAGTAACTGAGTTACATCATTATAAAAGTAACTAATTACCAGGGAAAGCGTTACTTTTAAAAAATTCAAATGTCAAATAACTTTGGATGCCCCAATATTAAATATGTTAAATTAATGAAATGAACACTAAAAAGAATAAATTATTATTATAAAACATTGTACATTAATCTACACTATTTATCTACTGACACTTATTATCAGTCAGTCAAGCATTATAATATAATATTATGATAATTTAATATGATATGATGATAAAACTTTAGTAATTAGAATAACCAAGTATGAATGCATATTTGTCATCAATATAAAACGCAACTAAGGATTAATGAGCTGCTGGGTTCATGAATATTAATCACGTTGTCTGTGTTCGCTCAAATTGATTTGCTGAAATCAGAACAGTGATGATAATAGGTGGCGCGGCCAATGAGATTGTCGTTTGCACATAAGTTCCGCCCACTACCAGAGAAACCGGCAGTTCTTGAAAGCTGAAGAATTCCAAAGGAACTCCGTTATTTTGACAGGAAAATACAACAAAGAATATCATTTACATGTAGCGTGTCAATTCTGCATGTTATGAAAGACTCTCTCGCTCTGTATCTTTCTTTGCGTGCGTGTTTGTGAGAGAAAGCGGTCGTGCGCTTCACACTAGAGTTTATGGTACATCAAATACAGCTACACTGCGCATCCTTTCAGATGAACTGAAAAATTTAATTCTAATAATATAATATAGTAACGGCACATTTTATTGTCAGTAACGGTAACGGCGTTGTAACGGGGGGAACAGTAATTTGTTTGATTATTCGTTACTGAAAAAATAACGCCGTTAATGCGCCGTTTATTTATACAGCCGTTATTCCCATCACTGCACACAGGTAAATGTATTGTACTAAATCGCAGAAACGTAGTACTTTAGTCTGATATTCCCTGCTCTCTGTGAAGTAATGTGAGGGAGGAAACTAGTTGACGTTAGCTAGTTAATTAGCCATGTTATCTACCTCGGTAGCAAGCCAAATAGTATTTATTTCAACACTGAAACAACCGGTGAATGGGTCTCTGTTTTGATCGAGGGTGAAAGAGGGAGAAATGAAGGCGACACGGATATATACTTTGTGTACGACCTGGAACTATCTATTTAGCGATCGGCGCTAAAACATTATCTGTATGGAACATCGCTGGATTAGTCTACGTTACCGAGAAATTCCCATACGGCAGACTTCGCCTTTTTCGACGGGGAAAAAGTTCCAGGGATTCACCTCATTCGTTACTAGTTACTTCTCACAAATAGTAACTGAGTTAGTAACTGAGTTACATCATTATAAAAGTAACTAATTACCAGGAAAGTAACTATTGCGTTACTTTTAAAAAAAATTTCAAATGTCAAATAACTTTGGATGCCCCAATATTAAATATGTTAAATTAATGAAATGAACACTAAAAAGAATAAATTATTATTATAAAACATTGTACATTAATCTACACTATTTATCTACTGACACTTATTATCAGTCAGTCAAGCATTATAATATTATGATAATTTAATATGATATGATGATAAAACTTTAGTAATTAGAATAACCAAGTATGAATGCATATTTGTCATCAATATAAAACGCAACTAAGGATTAATGAGCTGCTGGGTTAAAATGAATATTAAATGTCTGTCTAGTGAAGGAGTGGAATCCTGATTGACCTTCATAAATCAGAACAGTGATGATAATAGGTCTGAACACCGCCAATGAGATTGTCGTTTGCACATAAGTTCCCATTACCAGAGAATCATGGAGTTCTGAAAGCTGAAGAATTCCAAAGGAACTCCGTTATTTTGACAGGAAAATACAACAAAGAATATTTTTTTACATGTAGCGTGTACAATTCTGCATGTTATGAAAGACTCTCGCTCTGTATCTTTCTTTGCGTGCGTCAAAGAGAATTAGTCTGCCTTTAAAATGTCCACCTTCACACTCCATTTATGGTACATCAAATTACAGCTACCTGTTTGCATCCTTTCAGATGCATAAAGAATTTAATTCTAATAATATAATATAGTAACGGCACATTTTATTGTCAGTAACCAGAGCTGTCCAAGACACTAGAGACAAAATTTGTTTGATTATTCGTTACTGGAAAGGGCTACTGAAATTAGTAAGCAGCTTGGTATTTATAAGGTCCACTGTTATTCCCATCACTGCACACAGGTAAATGTATTGTACTAAATCGCAGAAACGTGGGTCTCAATGATTTTAGTCTGATAAATTCAGCTCTGTGAAGTAATGTGAGGAGGAAACTAGTTGAAAAGAGCTAGTTAATTAGCCATGTTATTACCTCGGTTGGTAAGCCAAATAGTATTTATTTCAACACTGAAACAACCGGTGAATGGGTCTCTGTTTTGATCGGAGGAGACTGAAGTTTGCGGATATGACCTTTGGATGATCCAGGAACTATCTATTTAGCGAGATGAGACCAAAACATTATTTGGTCATAACATCGCTGTGATTGGAGGAAGAAGAACCGATGAAATTCCCATACGGCAGAACACTCGCCTTTTGACATGGGGAAAAAGTTCCAGGGGTGTTCACCTCATTCGCCATCATCCTACACACAGGTGACTCTAAGGAGGATGACCGCTATCCGCAGGGAGGAGGAGGAGGAGGAGGAGGAGGAGGAGGAGTCGTGTGACTCGTTACGGTCTTCACAGCTCACAACTGAAGGGAGTTCTGCAGCATATTCAAGGTTCTTTGATGACAAGTAGCGATACCGCAGACCTATAAGGAAAATTTTGGAGTGGTTTTGAAACTCCGTGAATTTTCCAAACCGCGGTATACCAGAAACCTGACTTATCGTCCCATGATCTGTGTACTCAGATATGTCCTGACGCGTCCACCATCTTGAAATGGTCTAAACGCGACTCACAATTGCAACGATCAATGAGTTTCAAAACAACATTGTGCATCATCTGGTTGTAAAACCGCCTAAATTTAAATTCCTGAAGAAGAAGAATAAACTTTCACAGGTAAGAATGTGTTGGATTTGTTTTTAATTATGTCTCAATTTTAGAGGTTTTAAAATAAAGTACCTTTTAAATGTCTTGTTAAGTGAAGGAGAATCCTGGAGTCATCGCGACCTTCATAATATATATATATATATACAGGGCGGATTATCCATAGACGGATTGGGCGAGTGCCCTGGGGCACCAGCCAATAGGGGGCACCAAGTGATTAAGATAATGACTAGACCTTTAAAATATTTTTCATGATATATATATATATATATATATATGTATATAAAATTTTGCTGGAAGAGATGAAGATGCATAGAAAATGAATACAGAGAGAATATAAAATATGCACGCATGTAAAGAACTGCGATTGGGTCAGGTCACAGTTTAATTGCGCCTCCCCAGTCAGAGTCGAGCCCGCCAATTTATAATATTCAATTCACAATGGATAGGCAGCATCAGCGGTTGTGCTAAAGCGTAAATAAAAAAAATAAAAAGAGAGAAAATATCACGGCACATAGCCAGGGCTCTACAGTGCCACTGAAAACTGCGTGTGACTATTAGAACACACACGATCAGCATATTTGTGTTTGCGCTGAGGGGAGCTTCAAAGATTTCTACTTGCGTGTTTGTGCAGCGGTGAGTAATGTATCGCAGACATATGTTGATTCCTTGAATGCAATTGTAGCATGTGGCTCGTTTGTAGTGACTCACGCCACCCGAAATACCGGGAATTAACGAAAGAATTCAGACACACAAATACGTTCCATGTAGAAAAGGCAAGAGGCGTGAGTTTGTCCAATTTAAATAATATTTTATTAGACTAAAATTATTAGGCAACAATATTTTTAAAACCAACCAGCAACACCATTAAATTGTCTTGGTCAAGTAAGAAAAAAATAATAATAAAATAAGAGATTCGTTGTCACAGCTGAGTCGCGTCTCCATTCAGACACAGCATTGTTTCGTTTATGAATGAACCTATGTTTTTAAATGAATCTAGTGAGTCAGTGATTCAATCACCCATTCATAAAGACAGTCACTTGCTCGTTCCTGAATGAATCAGTCGTTCAAAAAACAATTAAATGAATGATTCAGTGATAAAATCAGTGACTTGCTGCCACCTACAGGCAGTTTTATTTTTATGTTTAAAGTGTCATTTCAGTTATTTAAATATTTCAATCAAACCATAGTTCTATATTAAAAATTTTATATGTAAAACATTAATCTCACAACTCTGTTATGAATTTAAAACATCCATCCCACCTCTGAGCCTCTGTAAATGTCTGTAAATTTACCTACATGCCACTTTTGTGTTCTTCTGTGCCACCTTTGTAGTGGAAACTAATTTTGTTAATATTGATTTATTTTGATTGGTAACTTATTCTTATTATTCTACCTGTTCTTATTCTATTTTTTTATTAGAAATTTTGAAAAAGCTTATAAATATAGATTTTTAATTTGACAATGACATACTTTTAATAAAATTAGAAAAATGACATTACAAAAAATACCAAGAATGCCCCTGTAAATCACTTTAAGGAGTCAAATATTACCTAGTAATGGGAAGGCAAATTTTGTTATTGATCAGAAGGTGCTCCTGAATTTTTGAGCGGGAGGGGCACTTCAAATGTGGTCACCCTAGGGCACTACACTGTGTTAATCCGGCCTATATATATATATATATATATATATATATATATATATGTGTGTGTTTCTTCTTGAGTAATTATTAATCAAGGTTACATTTATGCATGTTAGACAATAAGTTGAATATGGCTTTATTCTGCCTTTTACTCTCTAAGAAGCTGCTCTCATTGTGTGTGTGTAGTGAACCATATCTGATAAGATTCAGGGCAGAGCCCGGCAACCTTGAAGTACAGATAAGTGTTCTCTGCGTATGTGTGCGTGTGTTGTCTTTGCAGAAAGATGCGGAGAAAGCTCTCGGAGGAAACCATCATTTGCCGTCACCCTGATGTCCAGGGCAACAGATGCGTCTCTGGAGAGACCTATTGCGTCTGACCTCTGATCACTTGTCACCAAAGTAATCACTAGAAGATATGCTTCAAGTTTTACGTCCATGTGTGGAGATTTTCACGTTTATCTATCTTTCGACCAACCAGAATCTTCCTTAACGTAATTGACATAATTAGTGACCTCTGTTAGAGTATAATTACTGGTATTTCAAGCATGTAAGCAGAGCAGCCTACGAACTCGATTGTGAGTCTTGAAGCTGACTTCTGCTGATGAAACTGCAAACTATCTTCTTCAGTAAATTTTCTTAATTTTGATTGAATCTCTGACTTCTGGTCTTCATTCAACACACCTGGTCCGAGGGTCTTCACTGTATATTCCCCTACATTAGCTAACGGCTTCGTCTTGTTGTTTTGTGTTAGTTTAGCTAGGTGACCATACGTCCTCTTTTCCCTGGACATGTCCTCTTTTGGACCAAAAATAAATAAATGCGTCAGGCCAGGATTTCTAAATCGCCCAAAATGTCCAGGATTCAGCTTTTTTTCTACAGTCGCCATTCATTGTGTGCGTTTTGTATTAAAGCCCTGAGCGGGACTGTTTTTTTAATCCCTCCTAATTTCTGACCATTACTGCCTGCTCTCATTACAGTATATTCAATACATTCTAATACTGATTATAATTTTCACGCATCAGAGAGCCGCTATCAATATGAGCATTTAAATCACTTTGGTTGCAGCTCATGTTGGATGCAGGGTTGCCAAATCCGCATTTTTTGGACTGAATTGGGCTGATTTTAAACTATTGCGGAGGGTTGATTTTCTCCTGTTGGTAAAAGGTTTGAAATATTGCATAAATTACATTTGACTGAAATACTTGTATTGAAACATTTTGCACTCTACCTATGATAAAACTGTGGTAGATGTTACATTTTATGAAGGATGCTGGTAGGAAGCCTTAGCTGTGTTTATGATCAATCTGCATACAGAGACTGTAAAATATGTATTTTAGGTATGGAAATGACATATTTTGAGTTTTGATATTTGTGTTATGGCCATTGCGCTAACCTCTCCGAACCCCCATCTCCAGAAAAAAATAAATAAATAAATAAAAAAACAACAACAGAAAAACGCATTTCAAAAAAGTTATAAATTGATTTGCATTTTAATGAGTGAAATAAGTATTTGACCAATTCGCAAAACATGACTTAGAGGTCAGACGTTTCTTGTAGTTGGCCGCCAGGTTTGCACACATCTCAGGAGGGATTTTGTCCCACTCCTCTTTGCAGATCCTCTCCAAGTCATTAAGGTTTCGAGGCTGACATTTGGCAACTCGAACCTTCAGCTCCCTCCACAGATTTTCTTTGGGATTAAGGTCTGGAGACTGGCTTCTTCTTGAGCCACTCCTTTGTTGTCTTGGCCGTGTCTTTTGGGTCATTGTCACATTGGAATACCCATCCACGACCCATTTTCAATGCCCTGGCCCTGATGGTACATGGCCCTGCCCATCGTTCCTTTGATGCGGTGCAGTTGTCCTGTCCCCTTAGCAGAAAAACACCCCCAAAGCATAATGTTTCCACCTCCATGTTTGACGGTGGGGATGGTGTTCTTGGGGTCACAGGCAGCATTCCTCCTCCTCCAAACACAGCGAGTTGAGTTGATGCCAAAGAGCTGGATTTTGGTCTCATCTGACCACAACACTTTCTCCCAGTTCTCCTCTGAATCATTGGCAAACTTCAGACGGGCTGTACATGTGCTTTCTTGAGCAGGGGGACCTTGCGGGCACTGCAGGATTTCAGTCATTCACAGCGTAGTGTGTTACCAATTGTTTTCTTGGTGACTATGGTCCCAGCTGCCTTGAGATAATTGACAAGATCCTCCCGTGTAGTTCTGGGCTGATTCCTCACTGTTCTCGTGATCACTGAAACTCCACGAGGTGAGATCTTGCATGGAGCCCCAGTCCGAGGGAGACTGACAGTTATTTAGTTTTTTCTACAGGTAACACGCTGAGACTCCCTTTTAGAGAGTGCTCTAATCTCAGCTCCTTACCTGTATAAAAGACACCTGGGAGCCAGAAATCTTGCTGATTGATAGGGGATCAAATACTTATTTCACTCATTAAAATGTAAATCAATTTATAACTTAAATGTGTTTTTCTGTTTGTTTTTTTGTTGTTGTTGTTGTTATTCTGTCTCTCACTGTTCAAATAAGCATACCATTAAAATTATAGACTGATCATTTCTTTGTCAGTGGGAAAACGTACAAAATCAGCAGGGGCTCAAATAATTTTTCCCCTCACTGTTTGCACAAAATGCTTCCACTATGAGAGAAAGCAGCAGCCATGCAGCAATTCCACCACTTGACATGTCCTGTGTGAAAGGGGCGTTAAACAGTCTTCAGACAGAGTGTGAACACAAGCACAGGACTGTTTAAAAGCAGCTGCCTATCAGTGTGCACCAGATTGAGTCCAAATAGCAAATACCTGTGCAGTGTCACCTGCCTGACCCGTGCCCGCACTGCAGCTGACACATAAGGGTGATTCTTAGACTATGGGCACTTTTATGTTCTTTGGTCATATTTTTAAAAATACATATAATTTTGGACAAATTCCTCTTTCTTTGTCAAACTAACAATAAAACCACCTTTAAAACTTTTTTTCTACCTTTCAATTATGATATTATCATACTTTTCAACCTCCTTATAGGTGTCAAAATCACTGTTTTCTCCTTGTCGCACACCCAGACTTTTAAACTTCAACAATGAAAATACAGTTTAAAAATATGACTTATCTGGTAACTATTAATGTACCTGAATTAAGCACTAGTAAAATAATTAAAATACATTATAGTATTTAATGTGAGACAATATTACTTTTAATACAAAATATAGCAGTCGCACAGTATTGGTGTCATTTCCACCACAACACTGTAATGTCTCTTTAAAACATTTGTGTGAAAGATTGCTTTGGTGGTTTCTATGGAAATGTTCAGTGACATCAGAGCACATGTTGGACATGGAGGGAATTAAAATTTTCATCAACAACAAATGGAAGAAAAATCAAGGTAAATATTGCTTGATCAGTTAATATATTTATTCATCTTTTCCAAGCATGCTGTACTTTCAAGGGTGTTTTTAAAAAGCAAAACATTTTAAGTTAAATAATAATATTTTGCATACATCAAATGCTAAGTATTAATTCAAAGCTAATCAGTGAAGCTATCTTCCATTTTTTTCACAAAAAAACTACAGAAATGTAATTTCCACCACACTGCCTCTGTGGTGGAAATGACATTTATGGTTACAAAGTACAATTGATATGTTTAATGACTTTGAGTTTGAGTTTATTGAGTGTGATGAGTTTAAGACTTTTTCTAATAAATATCTCTGCTGTTTCTCTACATTCACGTTAATTCATTGTCATTTCCAAAACACCCTGTCATTTCCATCACCACGCATTTTTTAAATATTGAAAAGTTCTCATCACACATTAAAATGTATCATGCTCTACTTAATATAAAAATTCAAGTTATTTATTTTCTAATAAGCTCTTACCCAAACCAATATTATATTTCAGAGTGTGACGTGTACAGTTCAGCATTTGGTCCTTAGGGCAGTTAATTTATCTCATTGACAAATGTATAATTATTGTACATTGTGGAAAAACTGGTAAAACTAGTTAGAAAAATGATCTTAAGACAATTCTTGAGTGGCATAATTTGTTCTATTTTTAAATAACAGCCGTATATTGGGATGTGATGGAAATGACATTTGTTCATTGCAGGTCGGAAAAATGTAAAATATTAACAATTTCTCTTGTAATCTAAGTTTGTCCTCTTACAGACCTTAAAACTAGACAAATTATTTAAACTTATGAGACTGTGTTATGTGACTTTTGAACAAGTTTTTTATTCAACTTC
>NC_081169.1:31729841-31784174 GCF_012432095.1 Onychostoma macrolepis | reverse complement strand
CTGGCAGGGACCTCTTGAATCGTTCATCTGATGTCATCATCTTCACCATTAATGCTAAATACAATGTATATAACTTCTTCAGTTTGTACACTATTACATTGGAATCTAAATTAAACATTTAAATAAATTTGTAATCCCACAATTCCCCTTTGAGAGTTCTAATAACTCTCACAAAATACAAATTTAGACACTTAAAAGTTCATTCTTGTAACATGTGATCGTTACAGGCACATAGCACTTGTTCTGTGTTGCTTGTATGTAATTGCATGCTGACACAGAAACAAAACATGCAATTATGGTCCGTGAAGTTCTTACGGGTCTTTTCTGGTTGGAACTGTCATTTCTCGTGATGGGCGTGAGTCATTTGTTGCATGAAACGCTTGATACTAACAGGTTTCCGAACCATGAAGAATTATCTTCAGCCATCAGGTGTAATTTTGCTGAAAGATCAAGAATGTCTTGATCATGTTGCTGGATGACTGAAGTTCTCGTATGTGATACTCTGCGTTGTGTATTTTTTCTTTGTTCTGTCTTCCGTGACAGTTGGCTCTGCAGTGGGTCTCGTTGTCTTTTAGAGGTTGTGGCTTCATACGCAGGTGAGGAGTTCGGCGCGTATGGGTCTCAGGACAGCCATCAAGTGGTATCTGCACAGAGGAAGAAAGAAAACAAAAAGACAGCAGTATTTGTTCTAAAGACTACAAACATTAGGGTTGTATCCTCTGTTCAATCTGCGTCTGCTATTGTTGTTCCTTCTTTCCCTATTTCTTAATTCCTGTGACACCTAAAGAACAGTGAGGTGAGGGTGGACTAGTGGATGGGGAAGGCCTATGAGGGATGTTCACCGCAGGGTTGGCCCCAAGCCTGTTGCTCTGGTTCTTCCCTGGGCTCCTCACTGGTCCATGTGTCCTAACCTATCCCTGTAGGTGGAGGAACAACTTTACAGTGTGACACATGAGTCCAAGTTTTCCTTCCTGACACAATACTGCAGCTGCTGTAATCAACATCACTTGATGTGGTCCGTACCACTTAGGCTCTAATGGCTTGTTTCTGAACGACTTTATCATGACCCATTGACCTGGGATGATAGTGTGTCCACCTTCTAGAGGAGTCTGCCAACACGACTCAACTCTCTCTCTGGCACTCTGTACTGCCTTTGTGAGGTTTTCACAGTAAGCGATCAGGGCATCTGAAGCAATGTGAACATCAGCATTTCTAAGATCAATCACACCTGGCATCTGCATAGGACGCCCAGTAATAATCTCATGAGGGCTCAGTCCTACTGATCTGTTAGGTGACGCTCTCATACTACACAGTACTGCGGGCAGTGCTTCAACCCATGGTACTCCTTCCTGATGCATTTTGCTTAGCCTGGTTTTGATTGTTCTGTTTGATCGTTCAACCTGTCCTGATGCTTGTGGCCTATAGGGACAGTGAAGGTTCCACTTAATCTTCAACATTCTAGACACTTCCTTGACTACCTGTCCTGTGAAGTGGGTACCTTGATCTGAGTCAATGCAATCTGGTAATCCCCATCTGGGAATGAAATCAGTAACAAGACATTAAGCAGTATGTGCAGCTGTAGCACGCCCTGTTGGATAAGCTTCTACCCATCTTGAGAATTTGTCTATTACTACCAAAACGTCAGTTTTTCCTTTACAAGGGGGCAATGATATGTAATCAACTTGCAGGTGACGAAATGGCCCTGGTGGAGCTGGGGTATGTGCTGCTGGTGTGGTGGCTGCTGGTACCTCATTATTTTTCTGACATGTTACACATCTCTTGACTGTTTCAGTGGCTATGTTTCTGAATTTTGGATTCCACCATTGATTTGAGAACCTGTGATTCATCGTTGCTGGACCACTGTGACCCAAATTGTGTATTTGTTGAGCCAAATATGGCAACAGTGATTCGGGAGCAACATACTTTCCCCCTTTGGTCCAGCAGCCGGATGAATCCACAGTGGCTCCTTTGTCTAACCATGTCCATGCTTCATATAGAGGAACGTCTTTATACAGATCAATGATTGATTCCGAAGGTAGAATTGTCTTCTGTGCTGTACTACCTGAACACACTTGTACAGTTGCATAGAAACAAGCCTGTTTAGCCGCTACATCAGCAAGAGCATTACCTTTAGCTTCCGTAGTATTAGTTGTGAGGTGTGCTTTCACTTTGATCACCGCTAATTTCTTTGGGAGTTTCATGGCAAACATTAAATCTTTCACTAATCCAGCATGCTTAATGGGGGATCCAGCAGAAGTTAGAAATTGTCTGGTTTGCCAAATAACACCAAAATCATGAATTACCCCAAAAGCATACCTGGAATCTGTGTAGATATTTGCAACTGATCCTGAAGCTAGCGTGCATGCTCTTGTTAAGGCTACTAGTTCTGCAGCTTGAGCTGAAAAATGATCTGGAAGACGACCTGAAGCAACTACTTCAGTGGTGGAAGTTACTGCATATCCTGCTCGTCTGTTACCTTCAATAACTTGAGCTGAACCATCAACAAACAACTCCAATTCTGCGTTCTCTATGGGAGTTTCTGCTATTTCACTTGTCGCTGCATATGTAAGCGTAACACAATCATGAGTCATTTCACCTTCACCCTCTAACACAACTTCAGTCATTGCAGACATCATACATGAGGATGGGTTCGTGACTGGTGCACGCTGTATAACAATGTTCGGGGCTGTGAGAGTTGCTAACCAATTTCCCCAACGGGAGGAGGTGACAGAAGTGACTTTTGCTTGATTCATTAGTGCAGACACTGCGTGTACTGTACACTCTGCACCTGTATCAAGCAAAAAATCTATCTCTTTCTCTTTTACGCTACCTTTCACAAAAATTATTTTGTCATTGTGATGGATTACAGGGGAAAGGTAGCTACTCACAGCCCCAACAATTAGTTTTTTTCCTGGTCTTGTTGTGCTCTTACAAGAGCCTGTACGAGCTGTCCTAAAGTTTCAGTGGTCACTGGCGGAACTACTTCAGGGTTGTAGGCAGGCTGAGGAGGAGCAGAATTATGCATATCATTTATTTTACTATCTTGCAACTTCTTCCTACACTTTTTCTCCCAATGTCCTAATTTTTCACAGTAGTTGCATTTGCCTTCTCTTTTAGACCATCTCTTGTCTTGTTTTGTTGTGTTAAACGTAGCTGCTGCTACTCTCACTTTTGCCTTGACATCCCAGTCAACACGTGAGATCACGCGATGATCACAGTGACGTCACACCATTCTCATACGGTGATCCTCACAGTGTGAGTAATATATGAACTCATTGTGAATTCAAAACGTTGAGCAGGTTAAGAGGAGGCAGCTCAAATATCTGTCGCTGGGGGACATTCTACTTCCTGTTTCTCAACACTATTACAGAGATATCACAGTGCTCTCACATGATGAGCTCATGAGTGCACGCCCAGCTAACAGATTTCTGTTATAAGAACCTTCTCCAAACATACAACTGACTTCCAGACACAGCCTTCGATGAAATCAACTGAAATAAACAAATCACCAGCTTCACTCATTATTAACCAGACTGACTTAATTTCTGTCAGACATCTTCAAAAGTGCTTATTGGGAATTAACAGAGATTTAGATGATGATGTTTTATTGTTTTGTTTGATGTTACCATCATAGTGATTAGTGTTTGCTTTAGTTGGGCTCTTGACCCTTGACTTTGTAACATTATATTTTTAGGCTGCTGTAATTGTGTTTGTAAAGCACGTTTGTTATGGCAAGGAAACCCAAAAAGAGACTGCAACCAGGTGGTTTGTTATTGATGATAACAACAACACAGTCATCACCTAGATTCAATATGCAGTCTTGGTCTTGGGAAGTCGTGGCCTAATGGTTAAAGAGTCGGACTTGTACTCGTAATCCAATGGTTGCGAGTTTGAGTCTCGGGCCGGAAGAGATTGTAGGTGGGGGGAGTGGATGTACAGCGCTCTCTGAACAGCGCTCTCTCCAGCCTCAATACTACGAATGAGGTGCCCTTGAGCAAGGCACCGAACCCCCAACTGCTTCGGGCACCGCAGCATAAATGGCTGCCCACTGCTCCGGGGGTGTGTACACTTTGGCTGGGTTAATTGCAGAGCACAAATTCCGAGCATGGGTCACCATACTTGGCCGTATGACACGTCACTTTCATAATCATTTAGAAGAACTACAACAGCATAAGACACAAACATTATTAACTACTCTGTCATTTAAACACAAAGAGAGACATCAAGAATCAGTGTATGAATCTCAACAATGGTGACAATCAAAAGCTTCATGCTGCAATGCATGCTGGGTACCTAGTCTCTGTGCAGTGAGTGCACTTTGACCTCACATTAGTATGAACACACAGTGAGGGCGCTGTGAGGTTACACTTTTAGCTCACTGTTACCTCACATTGTGACCTCATCACGAGTATCCTGTGAGCTCATGGTGACATCACTGTGAGATCAAATTGTTGACTGGGATCAGCATCTCTTTCCCATGTAGCTAACCTGTCTAGGTTACTTCTGAGAGTTCTGTTAGACCAAGTTAGATCTAAGAATGGTAAAGCTTTTCTGTATTCGGCTACAAGGCCATCTGACCAGATACGAACTAGGGGTCCCTTGTCATCTAGCACACTTTCAGGGTCATCAACAATTCCACTGTAAATTACAGCTGACTGACAAAATCTCTCAGTATATTCACTCACAGTTTCTTCTTTCTTTTGCACACAGGTAGTAATTCTAGACCAATCTATTTTGGGTCCTAAGATATTCTTTAGGATTTTCAAAATACCTTCTCTTAAATCACCTTTACTTGCATGTCGCAGTTCAGAAGTAACAGCAGATTCAAAACTGTTGAATTCAGATTCAGTTAGAATTTGTGACATCAACTGCGTTACCTCTGTTAAAGACATGTAGTAAAGGCGCATTTTACTGATCAATACTCTTCTAAATTCAGAAAAATGTGTGCGTGCTGAGGGTAAGCTCTGAGACAGTCTCTCTATATCTTTAGGTCCTAGTGTTTTGGCAACAGTTTGTATTTGCACAACAGAAGAGTTGAGAGGAACACTTTCAGTTTCCTCAATGCCTTGAGATCTTCTCCGAGCACCACAAACATTGACCGAATTTACAGGCACATCAATTACTGATTGAGAGCTACATCTCTTTCAAAGAATGCTTGTAAATCAGGGTAAATTTTATCCGCTGACTAACTTCCACATCAGTTTTGCTGCAGCTTTGTTGCGGTTCAATTTCTTAGTCAAAGAGGACACTCTAGCTTGAAGCTCATTGTTCTGTTTCTCTAGCTCTGAGTTACGCTGAGATTGTTGTGTAGCTAGTGCTAAACCAAATTCTCTGTGGCAGCAGATAATGCCTTTCACATTGTTCTTGCGAACACATGCTCCTAATACCTTTTACACTCATCTACAGACCAAGTCTTATCTGGATGGATCTCATATTTCTGAATTAGTTCTTGTCTAACTTTTCAGTGACTATTAGGTTCATTTGCACTCCTAACAGTGATTTGAATTCGCTATCTGACCACAAAGGAGTCGCAAGACCACCCTTTTCTGTTGTTGGAATCAGCCTAGCATTCCTTCTAACCATTTTGTACGTTTCTTCTGTACCACACAAACAAAAACACTAAAACTTCTCTGATCAACAGAGGGTACACTTGTTAACACAGCTTAACTATTGTTAACTTTGTTACCACACAATCAAAACACTAAAACTTCTCTGATCAACAGAGGATAAACCAAAATTATTAGCATGAAATGCTAAACTTCTCTGTGAAAAGAGGATAAACCAAAATAACTAGCACGTAAATGCCAATCTTCCCTGCCTACACAGAACAAAGGATAAAACAATATTAGCACTTGATGCTAAACTTCCCTGCCTGGACAGAGGGTAACTTCATCTCTAAAAGTTCATTTTTTTAGAGGAAAACTTAGTTAACCAAACCCTACAGCTGTCTGTTAACTCTTCTCTGACGGCGCAGAGGATAAACAAATTTGTACTGGTCTTAAAGGTTCTTTTGGATTAGAGACAGCACTCACCACAACCTTGGTTGAGAGAAAATTCAGTCTGGAAATCTTTGTTCAGCTTGAAGTTTTCGCTGGATTCCAAAAGATGCAGTCTGGAAGCAGATCTTTGTTTGAGCTTGAAGTTTTCAAACTGGATTCAGGTGAGGAAGCTGGAACTCTATCCGGTCACGGCACCATCTGTTGTGAACTTTTCTCTTCTGAAGCAGAGACCAGGAGACGTTGGGATATCTTTCATCCAGAAGTTACTCTTTATTGAGAACTCGCTGCGCGTCGCTGTAGTCATCCAAGTCTAACTAAAAGCAGTGATACATTGTAGTTTTAAATACATTTAGGGGGCAGTGCTTAGGAGTGAAAACAAAGCACCTGGGTGACGACCTTTAAGCATGCAAATGAGGTATTCAGGTATAGAATCCTGCCCCATTTAACCACTCCTAATCTAATCAGCCTAACTGCCCAAAGATTGGGGCAGGGGCATCAAGAGCAATTACAAACAAAAGGCAAGAGTCTCCGTCGTCTGGCTCATTAGACTTACAATAAGAGAACAGGAACTGGCAGGGACCTCTTGAATCGTTCATCTGATGTCATCATCTTCACCATAAATGCTAAATACAATGTATATAACTTCTTCAGTTTGTACACTATTACATTGGAATCTAAATTAAACATTTAAATAAATTTGTAATCCCACACTCTGAACAATGTTTATTTTCCTTCTTTCCCTAAATCAGACCAGATCCTGTACTGCAGGATAAAGCTGAATGGTTTTTAATGGTTTTGGGCTGAGCGGGGAGGCCCTGACAGCAGGGCCTGAAAATGAAAAAAGAAAAAAAAAATCAATCGGTTCACTCCGAGCAGAATCATATTTTAATGTTTCTGTTCCTGCGTTCTTCTATTATTACCGTTCCGAAACCGATTCGAATAGAAAAAATAATGGTTAATATCGTTATTTTATTTTTTTTAATTGTCTTTGCCTATAATAATAATGTACAGTGTTTTCTTTACACAAAAAAAAAAAAAGAAAAAAAAAACAGGAAGAGATCTTAACCATAGACATAATACCCGCTGTGCTTAGTCACAGCCAGCATCATCTTTTCTAGATTTGCCTAAATGTAGGCTACTAAACAAAAGAAAAAAATCTATTAATGCTTTAAAGACATTAAAGTATTTTTTTAAAATATATTTAAAAATGTTTGCTGTATTGTAAAAAAAAAAGAAAAAAAAAAACGCTACTTGTATAAAATTGCATTTTGAGAAAAAAAAAACATATAGTCTCGTCGCATTTTACTGTTACATTCAGAAATTATGTAGGCTAAAATGACAGTAAATCAAAAATGTTTACAAACAACACAGTTATTAGTTTCTCTCCACAACAAATCCTCTAAACTTAAGCCTATAGCCTACTATAAAAACGTCAATCCAAAAACAAATTAAAGGTGAAACTGATGCCTACCCTTGGCACGAATCCAAATCTTTCCATATTCGCGACGTATCTGGATGCTAAAACATTATTTATTATAGACTTTGTACTTTCATCGACCTAAAACATCATCCTTCACATCGGCTATATCAGCACAGTGAGGTGGTGGTCACGCTGAACGCAACAGATTGGACAAAGGAGCACTGTAACTTTTTATACATTCCTTTAACTGTATTTTATTTCGATAATGAACTGGCTGCAGTGTCACAAAAATATGTTGTGTCTTTGTGCGCGTGAGGCGCCAGCGCGATATGGCTATACTGGTTGGTTATAAAGATGCAAGATATCATTCAAAACTGTAAAGCTTTTGCAAAACAAATAAAATCCGCGTGTTCTTTGAATATGAACACCGTCGTCATCTGAGCGCAAGTGATTCTGGGATATGGTAGGGTGCGAAGTGTTCATAGATGTACACTTCATTTTCCTGGGAAACAGAGGGCACATTTGAAGTCGCTTTCAAATTACGGGAGCTTTCGTCGCGCCGCGGTGACGCAGTCGGTCTTGGAATGCGGTCTTCAGAGCGCGCATTCTGAATTGGGACAGCTTACGTCGTGACGCTGTGACGCAATCGCACTTTAAATACGGACTTCGGAGTGTGTACACTTCACATTGGGACAGTCTCCGTAGTGTCATTGTGACGCATTCGCACTTAAAATGCGCACTCCGAAGTGTGTACACTTAGCTTTGGGACACAGCTAGAGACTGCAGCACATAGGAAGAGCTTTACGGCGGACGGAGACGGTGATCGCGTCTATTCCTCTCAAAAATCAATCGTTTTGCCTCGGAAGACTTGGAACATTAATACTTTTTGAATCAATTATGACGGTAGTTGTGTCTGTCTGTTATATCTTCTGTTTTATTGACAAATGGTAGGTTTAGGGGCAGGGGTTGGGTTACTTGCTCATAAATGTGTAATGTAATATAAATAAAATTGTTGTGGCTGTTTACATTGAAAAATCACACCCCAACATATGCAATAATGGCAATGTTGTTACCAATATATAATTTACAACCTGGTCTCACAGAATTCCGTGTAATGGATCCATGCGTGGACCAAGGCTGATGCCTGTCACTGACTTGCATTGGTACTTCTGTGAGTCCATCACGGAATTTCCGGCGATTCCGTGATGCCACCACAGATTCGGAGTTAAGGGCCGTGGTCATTACAAGGAATTCTGTGAGACCAGGTTGCACACAACACATAAAAAATCTTATGTAGAGTAGCTTGCTAAGCATGAGTACTACTATTGCTCATACTTGCGGTTAATGGTTTTTCATAAATCTCTAACTATATTACAGATTTTCTTAATTGCTTAGACAATAAATCGCATTATATTAGCCACATATTATCAACATAAGACCACTGTCTAAAAGATTTCTCAAAACTATTAACACTATTTTTTAGTTTCACAACTCTAAACAAATATTTAGATCTTGACACTATCATAATGTCACCACAACTGTCGGTTCTCACCATGTGAACACTGGTGTGCAACATTTTCACACGCCAGTCAGAACCACAGGATGTGTAAAAATAGACGTGTGAATCCAGTGGCTGTGGATAACAAAAAAGCATGTTCAGGAATTGTTTAAAACTGATTAAAAGGAGTGGTTGACTGCTTTTTTTATAGGCTTGATTGTGTTTATAGGGTGCAGTGTAACGTGTTAATGCTTCTTTTTTTTTTAAAACGCATTATTTTTCACATAATTGATCTTTATTCTACACCGCTCTGTCCCTTCTGCTATAAACGCTCTGATAATTTCTTGTGATTGGCCGAATACCTCATGCGTGTGACGGAAATGTTAAGCCCTTACCGTATTGTGATGCTGTGTCCCGGCGGCGACACAAAAACAATAAAACCCATTATAAACGAGGCATTTGTTGCATCCAGTGGGGACATAATTACTGATTATAATGACTTATACTGCCTTTTTATGCGTTGCGTAGCATCGCGCCACATAAACATTGCCATGTCTGCATTTGTGATTGGAGAAACGACAAACAACAAGAGCTATACTCTACACAGCTCAAAACTCACGTTTGAATAGTAAGTAGCAAATTCTTTAAATAAGAAAATACACTTACAGGCTGTGAGTCAGAAGCACCAGACTGCCCACTTTATAGAAACAGCCTTTGTGCACAGCTGGCATTGTAGGCTACTCTCCGAGGTTCAGGAAATAGTCCTCCGTAAAATGCGCTGCACACATTCTAACTGTTCTGGAACAGTGTTGTAAATTTCTAGTTGTGTCCTCTTTTGGAAGCCCAAACAAAGTAGTTTCGCTTTCTCAACGAAACACAGCGTCTCCAGGACATAGCGCCGACGGCAGCAACAGTACTACAGCGAGAATAAAAATCACGGCCTCTTTATGCGTATACATTTGGGCAGTGTTAAGCAAATCTGGATGAGTCTTAACTTTTATAAATAATATCTCTTTGGTTTTGAGACTTTAAAGGGAAAAAAATTAAAGGGGTGGTTTACTGCTTTTTTTCTTTGCTTGATTGTGTTTATGGGGTGCAATATAACATGTCTTCGTGTTTCGTTTGTTAAAAAAACGCCTTATTTTTCATATATTTCACCTTTATTGTAAGCCGCTTTCTCCTGTCATTTGAACGACCGGTTGACTTCCTGATTCTATGAAACCACTCCCTCAGAAACAGGCGATGGGCTCAGATTGGTTAGTTGGGCCGGTGTGTTGTGATTGGCTAAACTGCATACTGCACATTGTCCGGAAACTTCACGCCCATTACCTTTACGGGCGACAGTTGCATGTGCTCCGGTCAAATGTAAATAATGGTGTCAATATTGCCGTATCAGTTTGAGCCAGAATCAGACCCAGAAAGCGGTAATGAAGAGAGTCAAGCAGAACTTCCACAAGCACGGCTCTTACAAAACGTTTCTGAATGGAAGTTTGCTGTTGTGATTACATATAATTTTTTGAAGTTCGTACACGTTTGTCTTATACACACAAAATAGCATCGAACTAACTATAACCAAACAGCGTTGGCTTGTGTTTACGTTCTTGATCAAATCAAAAATTACGTCATAAAGTATACATGGAAAATACATTTACAAAATTAGTACATAATTACAAATTCGGGTCCAAAATGTTTGTACGCGTTTGTCATAGACACACGAAATAGCATTTAACTAACTGGCTACTAAAGCCAGCATTAGCATTTGTTTACGTCCTTGATAAAACTAAAACATTACATCTGAAATTATACAAGTAAATACATTTAAAATGATGAAATCTTACTTACAGGTTGTGGCCCAACAACTGCTGCCTCTGCTTTTAAAGTTGGAACCACTCCATGTTTTAGTAATAGTTTCTGTGTGAATCCAGCATTGAACTTCCGTAAAATGCGCAGCATAGAGAGCTGACTTAGGATTGTACTTGTCAGGAACATAATCAAACATAAATTTTAACCATTGTTGACGAACTACAGCGTCCGTAGGAAGCCCGAACACAGAAGACCTGACAGCTGGGTGAAAATAACACCATTTTGACGGCTTGGCTACAACTCTCCACTATAACTCTTCCTCTTCTACAAAGTCGCAGAACATGGCCTTGCCCCCTCTTTGGCATGTTCCGGAGGGAGGGGTTGATGCAAATTTATGGGTTTATTACGTATGCAACCCGGGAAGTATCTCGTTGTAGTCCCATATGAGTCGTTTTTGTAGGCATTAAACTTCCTGATTTTTAAAAGACGATATCTCCGCTTATGTTGAACTTTCAGCGCAGCAACATTGCAGATACTGTTCATGCACCAACAGCAACATTACACACTATTTAAAATGAAAAAAGTGAAATCGCAGTAAACCACCCCTTTAAAAAATGTCTGTTGAACCAACATCATACCAAGTCAATGCTCTCTCAGTGATCAATAAAACTGTCAGTCAAGCAGATAGACAGGCATGTTCAGTTTAATTGTTTATTCAACAGCTGTTCCAAACCAATTTGGCAACATAATCAGTATCAAATACAGGGCCGGATTAACCTCAAATTGTGACATAGGCAAAATAAATTTTTGCTGTCGGCCGGAAACCTCCTATTGGTAGTTGGTATTGTGGCTTTATTGTATACAGATACATTTATATAAATGGTAACACTTCACAATAAGGTTCATTAATTAACATTAGTTAACTAGTGTAGTTATCATGAACTAAGAATGAACAATACTTCTGCAGCATTTATCTTAATGTTAATTTCAACATTTAGTAACGCATTATTAAAATCAAAAGTTGTTTGTTAACATTTGTTAATGCACTGTGAACTAACATGAACTACCAATGAACGACTGTATTTTCATTAACTAACATTAACAAATATTAATAAATACTGTAACAAACGTATTTTAATGAAATATTGTATAGTGTTACCATATAGATGTTTAGGCCTACAGATAGACTATGTTTATTTGCATCGTTGCATGTGTCATTAGATATTAATATAAACATTTCACCAAAATCAAGTTCAAATACGAAGCTTTTGACCAGTGAATTATTATTATTTTTTTCTGACTCGTGTCCCGTTTTCCCCAGTTTTCTGTCATTGTGTGGGCGTTCAGTTTTTTTCTGTTGTTTGGCCAAAGTATCATATTATGAAAGATTCAGCGCTTCGCACGAGCTATTTGGCTGTGACTTGACAACAAATGCTAGAGAAATTCTTCTTCGCTCCTCAAAAACAAAAAACAAACAAACAAACAAAAAAGCATTAGCCTTTATGAATAGTGTTTTTTTGAGGAAAGAAACCGCTGTACTTATTCAATCAACAGTTCTTTATTTACCTTGAGACTGCAAACAAGCTGAGATGCTCCAAAATGTGCGCCGCACTTCATTGATAAGAGAGGCAGGAGGAATAATGAGGTTTAACTGACAGTTTGAGGAGCCAAAGGCGTTACGAGCTTTAGTGTCTGTGGCGTCATTTACTGACCCAGGATCAGTGATCCGTAGCTGTTATATTTCTGATTTGAGCTTGAGTTTCAGAATGCTTTCTTTGGAAAATGTAACGTTAGCTTTTGTTGACGCTACCGCGGTACTTGATCAAAAAAAGAGCTTAACTACCGAAAAGCTATTTGATTCAGAAAGCAGTGACGCTACCGCCACGCTACTGAGAAATGTAGTTAAACTAGTAGCGTCACTACTTGTAGAGACACTACTGCCCATCACTGTTGGCCAGTCAAGCACACCAACACCATGGTCATTTAACCAACTTTTGTTGCGTTTGGCAGTGTGGGCAGGTGCCAAATCCTGCTGGAAAATGAAATCAGCATCTTCAAAAAGTTGGTCAGCAGAAGGAAGCATGAAGTGCTCCAAAATTTCTTGGTAAACGGGTGCAGTGACTTTAGTTTTCAAAAAACACAATGGACCAACACCAGCAGATGACATTGCATCCCAAATCATCACAGACTGTGGAAACTTAACACTGGACTTCAAGCAACTTGGCCTATGAGCTTCTCCACCCTTCCTCCAGACTCTAGGACCTTGGTTTCCAAATGAAATACAAAACTTGCACTCATCTGAAAAGAGGACTTTGGTCCACTGGGCAACAGTCCAGTTCTTCTTCTCCTCAGCCCAGGTAAGACGCCTCTGACGTTTTCTGTGTTCAGGAGTGGCTTAACAAGAGGAATACGACAACTGTAGCCAAATTCCTTGACACGTCTGTGTGTGGTGGCTCTTGATGCCTTGACCCCAGCCTCAGTCCTTGAATCGATTTTGCTTCTCTCGGTTGGTTGTGCATCTTTTTCTTCCACACTTTTTCCTTCCACTCAACTTTCTGTTAACATGCTTGGATACAGCACTCTGTGAACAGCCAGCTTCTTTGGCAATGAATGTTTGTGGCTTACCCTCCTTGTGAAGGGTGTCAATGATTGTCTTCTGGACAACTGTCCGATCAGCAGTCTTCCCCATGATTGTGTAGCCTAGTGAACCAAACTGAGAGACCATTTTGAAGGCTCAGGAAACCTTTGCAGGTGTTTTGAGTTGATTAGCTGATTGGCATGTCACCATATTCTAATTTGTTGAGATAGTGAATTGGTGGGTTTTTGTTAAATGTAAGCCAAAATCTTCACAATTAAAAGAACCAAAGACTTAAACTACTTCAGTCTGTGTGTATTGAATTTATTTAATACATGAGTTTCACAATTTGAGTTGAATTACTGAAATAAATTAACTTTTTCACGACATTCTAATTGATTGAGATGCACCTGTATATACAGTTGCTGGTCATATAATTAGAATATCATCAAAAAGTTGATTTATTTCACTAATTCCATTCAAAAAGTGAAACTTCTACATTATATTCATTCATTACACACAGACTGATATATTTCAAATGTTTATTTCTTTTAATTCTGATGATTAGAGCTTACAGCTCATGAAAGTCAAAAATCAGTATCTCAAAATATTGGAATATTTACATTTGAGTTTGAACAAATGACCATCCCTACAGTATAAATTCTGGGTATCTCTTGTTCTTTGAAATCACAATAATGGGGAAGAATGCTGACTTGGCAATGATCCAGAAGACGAACATTGACACCCTCCACAAAGAGGGTAAGTCACAGAAGGTCATTACTGAAAGGTGTGGCTGTTTACAGAGTGCTGTATCAAAGCATATTAAATGCAAAGTTGACTGGAAGGAAGAATTTGGGTAGGAAAAGGTGCACAAGCAACAGGGATGACCTCAAGCTTGAGAATACAGTCAAGCAAAGCCGATTCAAACACTTGGGAGAGCTTCACAAGGAGAGAACTGAAGCTGGAGTCAGTGCATCAAGAGTCACCACGCTCAGACGTCTTCAGGAAAAGGGCTACCAAGCCACTTCTGAAGCAGAGACAACGTCAGAAGCATCTTAACTGGGCTGTGGAGAAAAATAACTGGACTGTTGCTCAGTGGTCCAAAGTCCTCTTTTCAGATGAAAGTAAATTTTACATTTCATTTGGAAATCAAGGTCCCAGAGTCTGAAGGAAGAGTGGAGAGGCACAAAATCCATGTTGCTTGAAGTCCAGTGTGAAGTTTCCACAGTCAGGGATGATTTGGGCTGCCATGTCATCTGCTGGTGTTGGTCCATGTGTTTTCTGATGTCCACAGTCAACGCAGCCATCTACCAGGAAATGTTAGAGCACTTCATGCTTCCTTCTGTTGACAAGCTTTATGGAGATGCTGATTTCATTTTCCAGCAGGACTTGGCACCTGCCCACACTGCCAAAGGTACCAAAAGCTGGTTCAATGACCATAGTGTTACTGTGCTTGATTGGCCAGCAAACTCGCCTGACCTGAACCCCAAAGAGAATCTATGGGGTATTGTCAAGAGGAAGATGAGAGACACCAGACCCAACAATGCAGATGAGCTGAAGGCCACTATCAGAGCAACCTGGGCTCTCAAAACACCTGAGCAATGTCACAGACTGATCGACTCCACGCCACGCCGCATTGCTGCAGTAATTCAGGCAAAAGGAGCCCCAACTAAGTATTGAGTGCTGAACATGCTCATACTTTTCATTTTCATACTTTTCAGTTGGCCAAGATTTCTAAAAATCCTTTCTTTGTATTGGTCTTAAGTAATATTCTAATATTTTGAGATACTGATTTTTGACTTTCATGAGCTGTAAGCTCTAATCATCAAAATTAAAAGAAATAAACATTTGAAATATATCAGTCTTTGTGTAATGAATGAATATAATATATAGAAGTTTCACTTTTTGAATGGAATTAGTGAAATAAATCAACTTTTTGATGATATTCTAATTATATGACCAGCACCTGTACACTGGGAGTGTTGATTTAACACTGGAGGTTTTACTGTGTAGTTTGTCATTGTAACGTACTGTTTTATTGTTGTTGTGCTTTTTAATTAAGAATAACAATAAATCCATCTTTTGTTTTAGTCTTAAAAAGTGAAAGGTGTATAGATATAAGCAAAACAGACAATTATCTTTTCTTGTAAAATATGACACCAAGATCGCGAATTTGAAAGTGAAAGTGAAAACAAAAAAAGGAATTCCTGTTCACAAAATTTAAATCACAAATAATACTGATGAAAAAGAACGGGTTGAATGTTGAACACTTTCGTTACCATATAACTATAAATTATGATAAAAGTTCATCAGCATGCATTGATTAATCAATATCAAAAAATAAATAAATAAAAAAATTGCGACCAACTGAGAAAGTTAGTCGCACAAGTGCGACCAGTGGGAAGAATGAGTCTAGAGCCCTGTCATGAACTATGGCAGATCAAACCAAGAACAAACCTTGATCTGCCAGCACCCCTTAATATGATCCGTGGCGTCAACAAAAACCTGCAAAAAGGGTCCAAACGGCACCATACAGACTTTATTAAATGATTTGCTGATTTACTATCTGACCCAGCTAACAAATTTATGTTCTGAGAACGTTTTTGTAACGTTCTGTTTTGGTTGTGGGAACGTTATTTGGAATGTTCCAAAAATGTGGAAATGTCCAGTTTGCGTTACGTTCCTAGAACGTTATTTGATGGTTAGCATAACGTTCCTACAACGTTCTTGCAACCTACATTTCACTGAAAATATAACGTTCTATGAACGTTTATTTGGAACATTCCAAGAACGTTAAAATGTCCAGTTTGCTTAACGTTCCTAGAACGTTATTTTTTTGGTTAGCATAACGTTCCTACAACGTTCTTGCAACCTAAATTTCACTAAAAATATAACGTTATATGAACGTTTATTTGGAACATTCAAGAACGTTAAAATGTCCAGTTTGCGTTACGTTCCTAGAACGTTATTTTTGTTAGCATAACGTTCCTACAACGTTCTTGCAACCTAAATTTCACTAAAAATATAACGTTCTATGAACGTTTATTTGGAACATTCCAAGAACGTTAAAATGTCCAGTTTGCTTAACGTTCCTAGAACGTTATTTTTTGGTTAGCATAATGTTCCTACAACGTTCTTGCAACCTAAATTTCACTAAAAATATAATGTTCTATGAACGTTTATTTGGAACATTCCAAGAACGTTAAAATGTCCAGTTTGCTTAACGTTCCTAGAATGTTTTTTTTTGTTAGTATAACGTTCCTACAACGTTCTTGCAACCTAAATTTCACTAAAAAAAATAACGTTCTATGAACGTTTATTTGGAACATTCCAAGAACGTTAAAATGTCCAGTTTGCTTAACGTAGCTAGAACGTTATTTTATGGTTAGCATAATGTTCCTACAACTTTATTTCCACCTACATTTTCTTAAAAATACAACATCCTAAAAACATTTATTTGGAACATTACAAAGTTTAGTTTAATAAAATGTTATTTTAAGATTAGCAGTATTGCAACATTTGCTTTCAACATCATTTTTATTAACACAACCTTCCAGATACGAGCAAGTATATAATTACATGTGCATTTCAACAGGTATCTGAATTATTAAAGATAATCACTTTCAAAAAGTTCATTAACACATTGAACAAATTGGTGAAATTTGCATATCATGTAAAATAATAATAATATGTAGTTTAATATTTATGACAATGAACTATAACTTCACAGCTAAATATAAACTATCATATTAACATTTAATAATTGAGAACTTCTATATGAATTTGAGTGTGGTGTGTGGGTGCTGAAAAACTGTGGTCCATGTCCTGTCTCTCCACACTCCATCTATAAAGTAAACAGATTGGCTGAGGTTACAATGTGATATTACAAAATGCCTATAAAATAATTAGTGTGGCTATGCCAAAAAAATTATTAGGATATGTGCTGTGAGTTCTACAAATATTACATTACTCAAGAGACAAAGGTAGTTTCATTTGACTTGGCATATGTTACTTTCATTGACAAGCTACTTTCATAGCAGCATTAAGAAAAACATCTTCTGAAGCATCATTAGATTAAGAAAAATATAAACATTCAAATAATACATTTTCATCGTGTCATTTCCAAAAAAAATTTTTTAGGTCAACATAAATTGACCTAATTTATTCATCTTGATAGGTATACACATGCACACTACTGGAAATACATCATAATAGGGTAGTTAAGTCAACTGCAATTTCCATTTTATACCAATTTGAAACAGGAAAAATCCCTTCAAATATAGATAACATTTAGAAGTTATCAATAAAGTTATTAAATGGCAAAAGTTGCCTTGTTACATGTTATTAGCTAATAAACTATTACATGAACTCAGTTAAGGAAGGAAACTCAGAGATAAAACAGGTAAGATTAATAGGTTCTAGTAGGTGTTTCTGGGTAGGTATGCTAGCATTGAACCATTAACTGACAGTAAGAATTTTGCTATTAATACATCAGTTAAATTGTTAAAGAATAATTTGTAATGTTTTCCTTTAAAAAAATGCTGCATGGATTAAAAACGGCATTGTCAAAATGGCATTGAGAGCAAAAACAAGTTACACGTAAGTTGTTAGTTAATCCTTTAAATTTTACAGGTATTCAGAAACAAGATAAATAACAGAAGGTATAAGTAGCTATTATTATGTCTCAAAGCCTAAACTATAAACTTTTGAAGCTTGAAAATAAAGACTGTCTAGACTTCCAATGGAAAGACAAAATGATGAATGAATATCAAAAATAAAAACATTCGTTTGAAGATGAATGAAATTCATTCAAAATGAATTTGGAAAAACATGAGGGTGAGTAAACCATGACAGAATTTAATTTTTTTTTAACTATGCTGATCTCAGCTAAAATTTTTTAAATATTGCCAAGTAAATATAAAGTTGTCCTGACATGTGTCCTACCTCGTGCATCTTGACAATATCTGCAGAGACTACTTTTCAGATAGTAGTAGATCTGCCAGGATCATAACTTGAATGGCTGATGCCATTATTGTCCCTGAAGACAAAACACAAAATTAGAGAAATTTAACTCACAATTAAGCAACATTTATGGACAGCTTATTTTTATGAATCATAACAAGACAATTTTTAACCACTACAAACTTAGCATTAGCAATTACCTGACATCTTTATAAAAAAAAACAAAGCAACTTTAGGATAAGGGAAAGTAGAAGTTTTATTAACTATATTAGTTAAGTATATAAATGTATAACTATAATCAGAATTTAAGACTTCACTGGTATTCTTCTGAAGCAACACAAAATACCAAAAGACTTTGACGGAATGACAGACAAACTGAAATTTAAGATGTTATTCACTCTGCCAGTTCAGTCTGAATCAAATTGGTGGCACACTACATTACATCAAACATGACTGGTCTTTAGATGTCATTCTTGTGGGATGTTAGTTTGTTGTTTTCATCTGTATTGTATAACGTTATTCACGATTTGATCAATCTTTAGGTTTAAATTTCAATCTAATATTCACAAAACAAAAGTATACTATTGCTTCAGAAGACTTAACATTTGTGCTGCTGGTCATTTCTGGTCATCATTACATCTGCATTAATAGCAATTCATCAAAATATAAAAACTGAAGAACGATGAATTTAAATAACTGTTTATAAGGTGACAAATTACATCTTGTGCAACACTAAAGCCCATCAATTTGTTTAATGTGAATACTACTTACTTTATTTTAGGCCCATATTAGTATCAGCCGTCTTGTTGCAAATGACCCCTCGCTGCCTTTGCACTGAAAAGATTGATTTCAAAAGCATGACAACAATTTGTTAGTATGAATTTTAAGAAAGACAACGTGAGGAGCAAATAACTGTGTAAAATGTTAACTAAGGTTAACAAAACTGCCATTATAAATGCTCCTCAGACCCTTTGTTCACTGCGTTCATGGATTTAGTAAACTTGATCAGCATCACATGGATATTCTAGATGAAACTGACAAAGCGGATAATAAATAATGATTAACTAAAAGTTTAAACGTATTGTAATACAGAGAATATGTCTTTGCTTTACCTTACTTGAGAACTGTGGCGCGAGTGACGGTTACAGATGACGACATCCTGTCAGCTGTCTCTCCAGTTTGTCTGTGTCCAGCTGTGAGAAACCACACACACACACACACACACACACACACACAAACAAATCTTAATGTATCACTGACAAACTGTTGTGTATAACACTGCATATTTAACACTTGCTGATAACTTTGATGTGGTTGGTTGTTAGCTCCTTGCTTCTTTGCTAGCTAACATTACAATGATAACTGAGCTGGTTAATCTTCAGATAAAGTTGACAAAACACAAAATAACGTTCAAAAGTGCTTTAAATAAGAATACAGAAGTGAATGCTTACCTGTTATTTTCCGTGACCGCGTCGCGAGCCGTCCTGCTGTGATCCCGTGACTGTGAGCTGTGGGGGAGGGGCGGATGTGACTGACTGAAAAATGCGCGCGGTTTTTGAAAAATAATATTTTGTCTCGAGTAAAATTTATTTATTTAAAAGGATTGGTCTATGCTTAATATGAAGCGGATTTATGTATTTATTATATTATCTTTAGTTATGAAGGCTATTTAATTAATATTGAGAGAGATAAAGCAAACGTGACTTCTCGAAAAACAATGTTAGAAATCATGAATTAAGCTAATTTTTAGATTAAATTAATTTATACTTATTTAGATTGAGTTCCCCTTAACCTAATGAGATTTTGAGTTCACATCACAAATATATATTGAGTTGAAATAAAAAAAAATTGTTAAATTAACTAATTTAATTTAGCAATGCCACTGATTTACAGTGTATGACATTTCACAATAGGCCTATGACTTCAATAAGTTATAAAAGATATATAATTAATAATGATAAAGTATATAATTATAAAAGATTCAGTGACTCATTCAGGCGATTTGCCACATCCTAATCGAGGTTGTAGTTTCATATTTAAATACATTTTATTTTTCTATCATATTCGGTTCTATTCTATTCATGTTTTATATAGCCTATACGTTTTTTTTTTTTTTCTAAAGATGTTTCTCCCAACATTATGGTAATGTTCATAAAGTAGCCTGCAATCATAAGGACATGAATACTGTTCTCAGAATGTTTTGATAACAAAATAATAACATTTAGCATTTAATTATTAATTTAGAAATTATATTACATTACAATAACGTTCTAAGAATGTTGTTCTAAAATGTTTTCTCTCAACATTATGAGAACGTTCATGAAGTACAAATAACGTCCTAAAGACGTTCCAAGAACGTTGATTTAAGAACGTTTTCTATCAACATTATGAGAACGTTCATTAAGTACAAATAACGCCCTAAAGACGTTCCAAGAACGTTGATTTAAGAACGTTTTCTCTCAACATTATGAGAACGTTCATGAATTACAAATAACGTCCTAAAGACGTTCCAAGAATGTTGATTTAAGAACGTTTTCTCTCAACATTATGAGAACGTTCATGAATTACAAATAACGTCCTAAAGACTTTCCAAGAACGTTGATTTAAGAACATTTTCTATCAACATTATGAGAACGTTCATGAAGTACAAATAACGTCCTAAAGACGTTCCAAGAACATTAATTTAAGAACGTTTTCTCTCAACATTATGAGAACGTTCATGAATTACAAATAACGTCTAAAGACGTTCCAAGAACGTTGATTTAAGAACGTTTTCTCTCAACATTATGAGAACGTTCATGAAGTACAAATAACGTCTAAAGACGTTCCAAGAACGTTGATTTAAGAACGTTTTCTCTCAACATTATGAGAACGTTCATGAATTACAAATAACGTCCTAAAGGCGTTCCAAGAACGTTGATTTAAGAACGTTTTCTATCAACATTATGAGAATGTTCATTAAGTACAAATAACGTCCTAAAGGCGTTCCAAGAACGTTGATTTAAGAACGTTTTCTATCAACATTATGAGAACGTTCATGAAGTACAAATAACGTCCTAAAGGCGTTCCAAGAACATTAATTTAAGAACGTTTTCTCTCAACATTATGAGAACGTTCATGAATTACAAATAACGTCCTAAAGACGCGTTCCAAGAACATTGATTTAAGAACGTTTTCTCTCAACATTATGAGAACGTTCATGAAGTACAAATAACGTCTAAAGACGTTCCAAGAACGTTGATTTAAGAACGTTTTCTCTCAACATTATGAGAACGTTCATGAATTACAAATAACGTCTAAAGGCGTTCCAAGAACGTTGATTTAAGAACGTTTTCTCTCAACATTATGAGAACGTTCATGAAGTACAAATAACGCCCTAAAGACTTTCCAAGAACGTTGATTTAAGAACGCTTTTCTATCAGCGTTATAAAACATTCATGAAGTACAAATAACGTCCTAAAGACGTTCCAAGAACGTTGATTTAAGAACGCTTTTCTATCAACATTATGAGAATGTTCATTAAGTACAAATAACGCCCTAAAGACGTTCCAAGAACGTTGATTTAAGAACGTTTTCTATCAACATTATGAGAACGTTCATTAAGTACAAATAACGTCCTAAAGACGTTCCAAGAACGTTGATTTAAGAACGTTTTCTATCAACATTATGAGAACGTTCATTAAGTACAAATCACGTCCTAAAGACATTCCAAGAACGTTGATTTAAGAACGTTTTCTATCAACATTATAAGAACGTCCATGAAGTACAAATAACGTCCTAAAGACTTTCCAAGAACGTTGATTTAAGAACGTTTTCTCTCAACATTATAAGAACGTCCATGAAGTACAAATCACGTCCTAAAGGCGTTCCAAAACGTTGATTTAAGAAAGTTTTCTATCAACATTATGAGAACGTTCATTAAGTACAAATCACGTCCTAAAGACATTCCAAGAACGTTGATTTAAGAACGTTTTCTATCAACATTATGAGAACGTTCATTAAGTACAAATCACGTCCTAAAGGCGTTCCAAGAACATTGTTCTAAGAACGTTTTCTCTCAACATTATAAGAACGTCCATGAAGTACAAATCATGTCCTAAAGGCGTTCCAAAACGTTGATTTAAGAACGTTTTCTATCAACATTATAAGAACATCCATGAAGTACAAATCATGTCCTAAAGACGTTCCAAGAACGTTGTTCTAAGAACGTTTTCTATCAACGTTACAAGAACGTTAACAACGTTATAAGAACGTTCCAAAAACATTATTTTAATAACGTTTTGTACTAACATTAACACAACTTTTAAAGAACGTTAGTGAATGTTCTGGGAACGTTCCCTGTTAGCTGGGTTAGTGCTGGTTGCAGATAAAGTCCTAATTGTTGGTGATTTTAATATCTATGTTGATAATGGAAAAGATTTGTTGGGATCTGCATTTATAGACATTATAAACTCTATTGGTGTTAAATATCACGTGTCAGGACCTACTCATTGTTGAAATCATACTCCAGATTTAATACTGTCATATGGAATTAATGTCAGTGGCGTTGAAATTTTGCAGCAGAGTGATGATATCTCAGATCATTATCTAGTTTTGTGTATATTCCATATAGCTAAAGCTGTAAAGCCAACTCCTTGTTACAAATATGGTAGAACCATCACTTCTACCACAAAAGACTGCTTTATAAATAATCTTCCTGACTTATCTCAGTTCCTCAGCATGTCCAATAGCTCAGAACAACTTGATGATGTAACAGAAACTATGGACTCTCTTTTTTCTAGCACTTTAGATACGGTTGCTCCTTTAGGCTTAAGGAAGATTAAGGAAAAGAGTCCAACACCATGGTATAATGAGCACACTCGGGCCCTAAAGAGAGCAGCCCGGAAAATGGAGCGCAGCTGGAGAAAAACAAAATTAGAGTATTACTTATTTAGTATTGCTTGGCTGGAAAATACTCTCTCCTACACGAAAGCCTTAAAAACTGCTAGATCTGCTTACTTTACGTCTCTTTTAGAAGAAAACAAACACAACCCCAGGTATTTATTCAATACAGTGGCTAAATTAACAAAAAATATAACACGAGCAGGTGCAGACATTACCCAGCAGCACAGTAGTAATGACTTTATGAACTACTTTACTTCCAAGATGAAAACTATTAGAGATAAAATTGTAACCATGCAGCTGTCAGCCACAATATCACATCAGATAGTATGCTATAGATCCCCTGAGGAACAATTCCACTCATTCTCCTCTATTGGAAATGAATAATTGTATAAACTTGTTAAATCATCTAAACCAACAACCTGTATGTTAGACCCTGTTCCATCTAAGCTCCTAAAAGAGGGGCTTCCAGAAGTAATAGATCCTCTTCTGAATATTATTAACTCATCATTGTCATTAGGATATGTCCCATAAATCTTCAAACTGGCTGTTATTAAGCCTCTCATTAAAAAACCCCACAACTTGACCCCAAAGAATTAATCAATTACAGACCGATCTCAAATCTCCCTTTTCTGTCAAAGATATTAGAAAAGGTAGTATCATCACAACTATGCTAGATGTAGAGAAAAATGCTATATGTGAGGATTTCCAGACAGGTTTTAGACCATATAATAGTACTGAGACTGCTCTCCTTAGAGTTACAAACGACCTGCTCTTATCATCTGATCATGGTTGTATCTCTCTATTAATGCTACTGGATCTTAGCACCGCGTTTGACACTATCGACCACAACATTCTTTTAAATAGACTAGAAAATTATGTTGACATTAGAGGAAGTGCACTGAGATGGTTCAAATCGTACTTATCTAACCGCCATCAATTTGTAGCAGTGAATGAAGAGGTATGATACCAATCACAAGTGCAGTATGGAGTACCTCAAGGCTCAGTACTAGGCCCCTTACTTTTCACGCTTTACATGTTACCCTTGGGAGATATCATTAGGAAACATGGTGTTAGCTTTCACATCTTAAAAATATATCTAAATTACGACCTATGCTCAATGTCAAATGCAGAAACATTAATTCATGCGTTCATGACCTCGAGGCCAATGTTCCCTCCAAGCTGCGCGTGCAGCCGCACACTTCTTCCACCGCTGCCGCGCAGAGAAATAATGTACCGCTCACACGCAAAAATTAGTTGGGAAAGCCATTTGATTGTATTCTAGTAAAAACTAAAGATTTGCAATGCTTGGGTTAACCGCTATAGAGCTGGTAAATCTAAATATAGATTTAGAACCAGTGAATGCGGTTTACAGGTTTCACTGAAAGAGAATGATGTGCGCCAAATGAGTCGCTGTAGAAACCGAATACTTTAATGGTTGTGGACGAAATAGCTCAACATGAGAAAATAAAACATCCTCATGTATTAAAGAAGAGTGGCTTGATTAAGTGCTGGAAATAGCGGATGATGGGCACAGAAGGTAACAAAACTCTGAGACACTTACAGGTGCTGGTCATATAATTAGAATATCATCAAAAAGTTGATTTATTTCACTAATTCCATTCAAAAAGTGAAACTTGTATATTATATTCATTCATTACACACAGACTGATATATTTCAAATGTTTATTTCTTTTAAATTTTGATGATTAGAGCTTACAGCTCATGAAAGTCAAAAATCAGTATCTCAAAATATTAGAATATTTACATTTGAGTTTGAATAAATGACCATCCCTACAGTATAAATTCTGGGTATCTCTTGTTCTTTGAAACCACAATAATGGGGAAGACTGCTGACTTGGCAATGATCCAGAAGATGAACATTGACACCCTCCACAAAGAGGGTAAGTCACAGAAGGTCATTACTGAAAGGTGTGGCTGTTTACAGAGTGCTATATCAAATCATATTAAATGCAAAGTTAACTGGAAGGAAGAATTTGGGTAGGAAAAGGTGCGCAAGCAACAGGGATGACTGCAAGCTTGAGAATACAGTCAAGCAAAGCCGATTCAAACACTTGGGAGAGCTTCACAAGGAGAGAACTGAAGCTGGAGTCAGTGCATCAAGAGTTACCACGCTCAGACGTCTTCAGGAAAAGGGCTACCAAGCCACTTCTGAACCAGAGACAACGTCAGAAGCATCTTAACTGGGCTGTGGAGAAAAATAACTGGACTGTTGCTCAGTGGTCCAAAGTCCTCTTTTCAGATGAAAGTAAATTTTACATTTCATTTGGAAATCAAGGTCCCAGAGTCTGAAGGAAGAGTGGAGAGGCACATAATCCATGTCGCTTGAAGTCCAGTGTGAAGTTTCCACAGTCAGTGATGATTTGGGCTGCCATGTCATCTGCTGGTGTTGGTCCACTGTGTTTTCTGATGTCCAGTCAATGCAGCCATCTACCAGGAAATTTTAGAGCACTTCATGCTTCCTTCTGTTGACAAGCTTTATGGAGATGCTGATTTCATTTTCCAGCAGGACTTGGCACCTGCCCACACTGCCAAAGGTACCAAAAGCTGGTTCAATGACCATAGTGTTACTGTGCTTGATTGGCCAGCAAACCTGACCTGAACCCCATAGAGAATCTGTGAGGTATTGTCAAGAGGAAGATGAGAGACACCAGACCCAACAATGCAGATGAGCTGAAGGCCACTATCAGAGCAACCTGGGCTCTCATAACACCTGAGCAGTGCCACAGACTGATCGACTCCATGCCACGCCGCATTGCTGCAGCAATTCAGGCAAAAGGAGCCCCAACTAAGTATTGAGTGCTGTACATGCTCATACTTTTCATTTTTCAGTTGGCCAGGATTTCTAAAAATCCTTTCTTTGTATTGGTCTTAAGTAATATTCTAATATTTTGAGATACTGATTTTTGACTTTCATGAGCTGTAAGCTCTAATCATCAAAATTAAAAGAAATAAACATTTGAAATATATCAGTCTGTGTGTAATGAATGAATATAATATGCAAGTTTCACTTTTTGAATGGAATTAGTGAAATAAATCAACTTTTTGATGATATTCTAATTATATGACCAGCACCTGTACAGTCACACAGGTGTATTGTGCAAACTGTACTTCATAGGGATGTGAAGAAATCATTCTAATATTCAGATTTATTATCAGTGTTGAAACTGTTATGCTGCTTAATATTTTTTGGAACCTTTTTTCTTTGATTCTTTGATTAGGCTAATAAAAAGTTGAAAAGAACAGCATTAATTAAAAATATAAATATTTTATAAAATATAAGTCTTTACTATCACTTTTCACACATCCTTGCTGAATAAAAGTATTAATAAAATAAATAAATAAATAAGAAAGAAAAACATATACTGAGCCCAAATAGTAGTTTTTTCTTTTGTTTGTTTTTTACAAAATTTCTATTTTGAATAAACACTGTTATTTTTAACTTCTTAATTCTCAAAGAATCCTGAAAAATATCACAGGTCCCAAAAAATATTAAGCACAACTTTTTCCAACACTGATTATAAATTGGCATATTAGAATGATTTCTGAAGGATCATGTGACACTGAAAATTGAGCTTTGCTTCACAGGAATAAATTATATAAGTAAAAATATAAGTATATAACATATAAAAAAAATAAACATAAAAAAATAAACATAAAAAAAATAAGTATATTAAAATAGAAAACTTAGATTAGAATAGAAAACTTTTATTTTAAATTGCAATAATATTTCACAATATTATTTTGTGAAATAATATTCAGTATTTTTTATCAAATAGATACAGCCTTGATGAGCCTAAGAAACTTCTTTAAAAAACTTTACTGATCCCAAACTTTTGAATGGCAGTGTATTGTACAGTAAAAATGTTTTCTCAGATAACCTAAAATGTGCATAATTCAGTGCATCATCAAGGGTCAAATCAAATATAAATAGCACATTGAAGTTAAAAGTTACACACTTTTTGTGTGCGCTGTGCAGGTCTGGTATAAAGAATGTTTTTGATCAGGTGGCGAAATGTCCACCCAATAGAGAAAAGTTTTGCTCAGCAAGAAAAAAAATTTGAGGGAACATTGCTCAAGGCTAGATTATAGTAAAGCTTATCGGGTGGTTGCTCTGCACATTTAATAAACAAATTCCAGCTGGTTCAAAATGCATCAGCTAGAGTTCTTACTAGAACCAGGAAGTAAGACCACATTAGCCCGGTTCTGTCAACACTGCACTGGCTCCCTATTAAACATCGTATACATTTTAAGATCTTGCTAATTACCTATAAGGCCCCGAATTGTGTGGCACCTCAGTATTTGAGTGAGCTCTTATCATACTATAGTCCATCACGTCCACTACGATCTCAAAACTCTGGCCATTTGATAATACCTAGAATATCTAAATCAACTGCGGGCGGGAGATTGTTTTCCTATTTAGCACCCAAACTCTGGAACAGTCTACCTAACACTGTTCGGGAGGCAGACACACTCTGTCAGTTTAAATCTAGATTAAAGACCCATCTCTTTAACCTGGCTTACACATAATACACTATCGCATTTCTATAATTCAAATCCGTTGAATTGTTAGGCTGCATTAATTAGGTCAACCGGAACGGGGAACACTCCCCAAAACACCCGATATACTTGTTATATCATTAGAAGAATGGCATCTACACTAATATTAGTCTGTTTCTTTCTTATTGCGAGGCCACTGTAGTCACCCAGATCCAGACTGTATCCAGATCAGATGGTGGATCAGCACCTAGAGATGACCTCTACAGCCATGAATGTCAGCGGAGACCAGGACAACTAGATGAGCCCCAGAGACTGATCCCCAGTGAAGACCCTGTCTCCTAGATGGCCATCGGGACAAGACCACAGGAACCAGATGAGTCCTACGCATAATCTGACTCTGCTGTAGCTTAGATTTAAACTGATGATTTTGTCTGGCCTGAGGAGAATGACACTATTTCGGGCAATGGCGTAACTTAGTAATGATGGGCCCCAGTGCAGGCTATTATGACGGGCCCCCTGGGCTGCACGGTTATGAAGCACATACAAACACACAGCACTCGTGTCTAGAAGGGAACCCATACAAGCAAATTTGTGCCTAACCTATTTAATTTAGACCAACTAAAATCAGTATCTTATCAGTTTCTTATATTAAATTGAACAGTTCTCTTTGCGCGCATCTCTCTCCAACACACACACAAACACGCAGGAATCACGGCAACCGCATTCCTCTCCGAGAGGCGAGCATGACCATCTTGCAGCAGAAAAGAAACGTCTCCATTCAATAAGAAATTCGTTGGTCTGTGTTAAATAACAGGCGATCTATCGCTGGAATGCGTTATGGCGAGTGCTCGTTGGCACTGTTATCAGTTCTCTCTTGGCACTCATGCACAATGCGCATCTTCACACAGATGATCGAGCATTTTGTTCTGGTAAAACCACAAAACAAAATGCACACAAACGTGTACTTGCTCTTGATATACAATCACTGATGAGCACTGATGAATTTGGTTTCAATGAGAAAAAAATAAATAAATAAAAAAACTATATGAGGGTGGATTAGAACCCAGAACCTCAAAAATGCTTGACAAAAGTTCTACCAGCTGACCATTACAGCACACAAATATCAGTCGCAAATTTACTTATTTATTCATTGCTGTGAAGACTCTTTATATTCTATATATAGACTCTTTAAGATTCTAAGACTCTTTAATTATATTCTATTATTAATATTTCTATATTAATAATAGACAAAACCTGGACGACAAAACCAGTCTTAAGTGTCAATTTTTCAAAATTGAGATTTATACATCATCTGAAAGCTGAATGAATAAGCATTCCAATGATGTATGGTTTGTTAGGATCTGACAATATTTGGCTGAGATGCAACTATTTGAAAATCTGGAATCTGAGGGTGCAAAAAAATAAAAATATTGAGAAAATCGCTTTTAAAGTTGTCTAAATGAAGTTCTTAGCAATGCATATTATTACTAATCAAAAATTAACTTTTGATACATTTACGGTAAGAAATTTACAAAATATCTTCATGGAACATGATCTTTACTTAATATCCTAATGATTTTTGGCATAAAAGAAAAATCGATCATTTTGACCCATACAATGTATTTTTGGCTATTGCTACAAATATACCCCAGCGACTTAAGACTGGTTTTGTGGTCCAGGGTCACATATATATATATATATATTAATATAGTAACTTCGCCAGCAGTGGTGGAAAGAGTACTAAGAAATTGTACTTAAGTAAAAGTATTGCTACTTAAGGAATAATTTACTTGAATTCAAGTAAAAGTACTGAAAAATAATATGACTCAAGTAAGAGTAAAAAAGTAGTTTGCTGAAAAACTACTCAAGTTACTGCGTTACAAAGTACTTTAGTATTATTTCTCTATTTTCACCCAAAATGAGAATGTGAGCATGCACTGTAATGTCTGTTTCACAAGTGAGACCCAGGAAATCCCTTATATGGACAAATGCATCAGATATCACTGCTGCTGAATAACATGCAAATAGAAATGCTTTGACTGATGAAACATGGAAGACAATAAACACTCAACTGCAATGCAATGCTAATTGACATAGCTTGTATCACAATATAGAATTTTATAAAATATATTTTCTGTCTCACTGTGATAAGAAGCAACATGGAACCACAGAAGCTAACTGTTTCAAACACGGTTGATATTATATAGTGATTTTGGAGCAAAACATAATATTAGTCTCATAAATTGTCATGTTTGACGCCATGTTAAACAACCTATTCCTGTTGCCAGGAGCAACTGTTTTATAACTAATTTTGAAAAGTACATTCAGACATCCTTAATCTCTAATAACTCCATTCTGCTGCCTGTTGTTCTGTTGTCCTGTTTCTTTGTCTGAATATGGCACTTATCACATGCTGTGTGGTATCGGCGTTTGGTATCGGGGCATTTTAACAAGTACGAGTACAGGAGCTCAGTATCGGCCCGATACCGGTGCATTCCTACTTTAAAAACCTTCACTTACCCTTCTTTGCTTTTGCCCTTCTTAAAAACAACCACATAATCTTATACAAAGCAGATGTATGCAATGAATAATGTTAAACATTCAGTATTAATGCCTTTATAGCTGATGTGCCCGAGCTAAAAAGCAAAGCTATGAGTGGATTGAGTGTGTGCCGGTGTTGTGCCGAATTCTGACCCCTGCCAGATTATTACCCCCCTAGTATTGGTAGGTTTAGGGTTAGGTGTGGGGGAGGGGTTAGGATTAGGCAATCAGGTAGCGATTTCAACGAGGGGGTAATAATTTGGCAGGGAGTCGAAAATGGACACAACACCGGCGCAGAATTTCTCACAGACATCACTGGAAAGTTTGTAGTTCGGTCAGATATGTCAAAAACAAGTAAGCAAAACAATTCACAAGTTACTTAATGGTAGGGAGAGAGAGAGAGAGCGCGAGCGAGCGCGCGCACTTCTGTTGTGTGATCTTTATTGATGTTCGCTCACATAGCACGCATCATTTGAATTAAAAATAAATCGTAAATATAAGACAATTTATAGGGGCATTCAATATAAACATCATTTATTTTCAAACTTAAGCATACACGACTTTCTGGCGAAAGTGAAACTAGCAGCCGGTGTGAAATGCACTAGGCTGTATTGTCCCGCTCACCAGTACAAATACGTGCACGTGTTGTGTGTTTTGCTTGCTTCTTGAGAGTTTCTTCATTATATGAGTGGCTTTGGAATATAAATCGCAGCATGTTTCAGAGGAAAAGAAAAAGCGACTTCTATTTCTGAAAATATCAGTTAGAGATTTATAACCAGTGGTTCCCAGCATTATTACAGCAAAACGCGTGATTACAGTACTAAGACGCTGCAATGGAGCAGCTCTAATGCTATTAAATTAAAGATGATGTACCATAGAGCAAAACAAAGTGAAAGTAATTTAATGTGCATAATTAAGTGTGAAAATAACCGAAGGTTATACAGTCAAACTAAAAATTATTCAGAGACTAAATATAATTTTTGATATTTTTTTACTAGTGGGTGCAGGACACTATAGTTCATTTATGTAAGTGTAAGTTCAGGTTTGCATGCACCTGGTTGACAGCATGCCCAGGAGACTACAGGCTGTCATTGAGTCTAAGGGTTGCCCGACAAAGTATTGATAGTTGTGTAAATATTGTCATACTAACAGCTGTCTGAATAATTTTGGTTGATTGTAATCCATCACACACCTTTCTATCAAAGTTATCTGACATTATCAAGCTGAATTTGTTCTGACACAGTTTAACTATGAGTTTTTGTCATATTTTATTACCATAAACTATAGCGAATAAACTGTGATAAGGTGGGAAATGTTGAAGGTGTGTGAATAAATTTTGGTTTGACTGTATCTATTTGATAAATTAAGTTAACCAATTAACATTATATATACTCTTTTGGTTTCTGTACCCAATATTTAAAAAAAAATTACAAATGCAATGAAAATATCGATATCTGTACTCAGTATTAGCAAATACAAAAATAAAAGCATCGGTATCGGCGAGTACTGGAAAAGTGGTATCGGTGCATCCCTATTTAAAAGAAAAGAAAGGGTTTAAAACAGTGTGAATAGAAAGGTGCCAGTAAAAAAAAATAATAATGTGGGGTATGTGTAAGGTTGGGCATAGTTTGAATTGTAATGATTCCAGTTCTTGTCAATTCCTAATTTAAATTCCAATAAGGTAAAAAAAAATAATAATAATCGTATTGCAAAATATTTCATTGTTAGCTGAATACTATGAATGAAAATCAGCAGGCTAAAAAACACTTACACAAGGATGTGTGTGCAGCAGAAAACAGCCCGTGAGTCTTCTTGACTTGAATGGTTTAAAATCACATTGAAATAATAACAAAGGTGGACTCCCGGTACATTTTTCGGTAGGACGGGGAAAAAAAGAGCATTTTATTTATCATGTTAACCCATACCTAGGCTTGGGAAGCCAAAATCTATTCCAATTCCAGAATGCTTAAGGTCAGGAATCGTCTACTTGTTATAAAATTTATTGATTCCTTTGTGTGCATTTTAATATGACTTTCAAGCACAAGAAGACTCGTGCTCTGTTTTCTGCACACATAGGGGTGTAGCCATCATTTCAGAAAAGAGGGGGGACAGAAATGTAAAAAAAAAAAAAAAAAACTTTTGGCAGGCTTAATTTTTTCTTATGTCTTTTAATTGGCTAAGAAATCAAATACACTACTGGACTATAATCAATAATTTGTATTCTATATTTTTTTTCTGTATTTTCCTAATGAAAATTTTAGGATTGGTTTATACAAACACATAATTATGAATATTATGAATAGGCCTATTTATACTTAATGTAAGGAATGAAAAAAAATCAATAGAATTATATCATCCTGGTCAGGATTTTAAAGGTATTTAACATAATAATGTTATAATAACATTACATAGACTGAACATGAACAGTATGTGCACATGAAGGAACGTCTCAGAGTGAAATACTTCAGATGGTGCTTAAGTTAAGAGTTCAAAACATTGTTGACATTGTTCAGTTCACTAATGTTATACTAATGTTGTCCACTAGAGAACCACAGAATAAGAAACTTATTTTTTTTTTTCTTACACATTTCATGTATTTATGATGGTCAGTCATTTAAATCAGTGGGATTCAGATGAACGCTAATATTGTCCACCAGAGGGAGAGACATAATGAATCCTCTTAGATCTCAAAGTTTTAAAGTCTGCAGACTGTAATCACAGACTGGCTTATAATACAATAATCAGGTTTAAATTAATGATACAAGAACTGAGTAGACTATTTTTATTTTTTTACTTTCCATATTTATTGAGTTTACAAAAGCACTGAAAATATTTTGGCATGTTAATATTCTCAAATATAATAAACAATACAGAAGTAATATTTATGAAAAAACTGTTAGTTTAATATGTTTAAATTGCACATTAGGTTTGTTCAGGGATGTTATTTGTTGAACCGTAAACACGAACGTCAGCATCGTTTCTATGACGACCAAAGTCTTCATGCTCACACTGCACCCTAAAAACCTAACAATTACATCTGTCTGGAATGAAAACATACATTTTGAAATTATAATAATTCATAACTGAGAATATATGCAATGTTTGGTATTATTTATCTAAGTAAATATTTAAGTAGAATTACGAAAATAAGTTTACAGCCATTCAAAAGTTAGTATTTTGATATTTATTTTTTTATTAGGCAGTCTCTCCTGCTCACCGAGGCTGTATTTATTTTACCAAATATACAGTAAAAATAGTATTATATTGTGAAATATTACTAAAATTTTAAATAACTGTTTTCTATATGAATATATTTTAAAAATGTAATTTATTCCTGAGATCAAATCTAATTTGTCAGTCTTCAGCGTCACATGATCCTTCAGAAATCATTGTAATATGCTGAATATTGTTCTAATATTTCTGAATAAGAAACATTTCTTTTAGAGAACTTTTAAAAATCTTACTGACCCCTAATCTTCTTATACACTCAAACACTTTTTAAATTAAAATATGATAAAACACAAATAGGATAAGACAAAAAGCAAGCTATAAGATTTTTACTAATCTATTTCCATGGCTTTATTTATTTTATTATTTATTTTATTCAGTTGTTTGTTATTGTTGGATAAGGATTTTCAAAATCTAAAAGACTGCATACCCAAAGAGCTAAGACTTTCTATCAAAAAAAAAAATTTTATAGTTGAAGATAGCTAGTTATATATTAAAACTAATATATATATATATATATATATATATATATATATATATATATATATATATATATATATATATATATATATATATAAATTTATAAATTTATTTTCACTATATACATTTACATTCAAAGACAACTTTTCCAGACCTGGAAATCACAATATTAAAATTCCTTAATATTTCTGAAACTTTTTTCACTTACAATACACACTGCAGTACTAAACCAAAACCATTCTCATTTTCTTTTTTTCTTCAAATGTACAATCAAATATTAGCATGCAAACTTTCTGACGCACATGACGGTTTGAATCACTAATATTAATTCCTGATAAATCTATTGCCATCAGGTGCTCAATAAAGCGTATTATTAATCATTGATGATCGTGTCATTTTCAGCCCTTCTCAGCAGAATCTCATCAGTATCCTGGGATTGAAAGTTTCTTCTCATGCCATATTTTTATTTAACCTGAGCATACGTCACATCACTAGATCCAGCACCTGAAAACATAGAAATTAATTCAAAATACACATTTTATTTTAATTTTTATATACGTGATTTAATTGTATTCTTCAGTTCTTGATTGTGGTTTGTAGATGCAGTTTGTAGAATTGTGATGTTTTAGTTCGGCTCACCTTGATCTGTTTGCAGCGTGAGTTTAGAGTAAAAGCAGTCAGAACTCTCCGTTTCATTCTCTAAAAGATGACAACAATTAATATCATTAGCGTCTACTGTATGTCCAGAAGTGATATGAAATAGCAATATATTTATAAACTCTCTACAGCTAAGGTATGTTATGCAGCGGCCTATCTTAATTCTACATATATATATTATATTTTAAAATGATAACCACGAACAGATGTTTAGGAAAATATTGTGGTGATTTTTGCTAATGTTATGATCATGAATTCATAAGAGCAGAAACTTTTGTTTTAGTTTACCTTTATTTTCTTTCTTTTTCTTCTGTTTTGTTGTAGATTTCAGTTCAATCTCAGCATAGGTGAGTTCAGTAGGCTCACTAACACGGTCTACAATGAGGAAAAACACACTTGGTTTAACTTGATTTGCTCTGCAAATATCACAGTGATAAAAAAAGATGATTTCCATAAACTACTAAACTACTGTTCTTACCATTATTAACAGTTGCATCAACAGAGTCATAAATATGATCAGTTCCTGTAATATATACATTAAACAAGTGAATTTTTTTTTTTTTGTATGAATATTTTTGTTAATTAAAATGTATCTCTGTCTTCTGTCTGAGCTTATAAAGATGTCTGGGTATTTATTTATGAGTAATGGGTAAAGACTGACCAGACAGCAGTGTGTTGTGTCCGGCTTCACTCTGGTTCTGGTCTGATGTCTGACTGCTGATCTGCTGTTGACTGACAGAAGAGGGAGACTGAGATCTGCCACCTACACAGATAGAAAACATCTTCACTGGCATCTGTGAATCCAGGAATAAACTTCAATGGTAACTTTTCAATCCACAAAAAGCTCTGCATAGTTGGCATTGCTGTGAAAACCATCTTTTGGATCCTTTATTTTGAAGAATGCAGCTGAAAACTGCCCAGAAACCTTCTAAAATCAGCCGACAAAACATCTTCACCAGGTTTGGGAGACCAGTTAAGACCAGTAAACCATCTTAGGCTGTTGTGGAATAGAAGCTCAAAAGGTTTAGGAACAGAGTTAGTGTCTGCAAATGTGTCATGGACAATTAATTTAACCTTTGTTTCTGTAGCGCCACAGCAGGAGCAAGACAATGATGAAAACTGTGAGAGTCAGTCCTGCAGTGACTCCAATTATCATGGGTTTGAGACCATCAGATCTTGAGTCTGTGGGAGCTGAGATATAATTTAACATTTAGATTAGTTCTGTAAAGAGCACAGAAACATTTCAATAGTGTTTATAGTTTTTATTCTCACCTCTGACTGAGATCCAGCTCTCGGGTGACGCTCCTCTCTCTGGGTGTTTGCAGGAGTAGAAACCCTCATGTGACTTTGAGACAGTAGTGATGTTCATCTCTGTAGTTTGATTCTGGATGAGTGATCCATCTTTATAGAAATCAGCTCTGAGGTTTGGAGCGGTTGTGTGTCGATATAAACAGCGTGAGTCAGATGATCTCCTTCAGTCACAGGATGAACAGGACTCTCCAGAATCACACCAGCTACAGAAACAGAGCAAACATGCACTGACTGCAGAATTATATAAACAATATGATAACGTTGCATGTGTTTGTCCACTGATGCTTAATGCACTTGTTTAATCAACCTGCTTCATGCATTGGTTGTAAACGCCAGCGAATAAACACAGAAACACAGACTCACAGTGTACAGTGATATTAACAGGATGATGTTTCTCTCCAGATTCAGACTGACACCAGTACACTCCAGTGTGTGATGCATGGTGGAGCTGATTGTACATGTAGATCCTGTTTGTGATCCTCGACGTAATGAAGAACAATCTTCCAGCCGTCCACTGTCTGTGTATCTTCTCACTCTCCATCCAGTAGAGTTACTCTGGTCCTCACAGCTCAGAGAGAGAGACAGATGTGAAGTGTTGAGTTCTGCTGGGACTGACGATCAGAGAGACTGGAGGAGAAACACCTGAGACCACAATTACAGCCGCAGAGTTTCAGATTTGAGCTTGGAAACTCTCTGTATTTAATATGAACCAGTAGTTTAAGTTCTGTTTGAACTCACCAGTGACCCACAGCTGCTGTGTGTTGCTGTGCTGTGTTTTATAGACTGGTTTCTCTCTCTGCTCTGCACACATAAACTCCTGTGTGATTTACAGCAGAACTGACAGTGTAGTTTCCTCCTGCTCCTCTGCTGCTGTCTGAGAGCAGATTATAATGATCTGAAAAACCAGACAATGTATTCAATATTGTATTCTGGATGTGAATAAAATCAGTTAATTCAGGTGAAGCACATTATAACTTACCTGCTGAGTCAGTTAAAGTGAACCAGCTGAATGTCCAGCCTGTAGAGAAGCTGTGAACCTCACAGATCAGAGTCACTGGATCTCCTTCAGTCAACCACTTCTGAGGAGAAACACTCAAAACTGCTTTGGGATCTGAAATAGAGAAATCACTTATTAATAACACATTATATCTGTGTTTGTGTGGCCCCATGGCTGCGGGAACTAGGGGTGTTGAGGGTGCTGCAGCACCCCGCCGCAGGGCCGGGTCTGAGATTTTCCTTGTGCCCCTCGATCGTCCCCAATATCCTTGATTTTTGTGATAGTTTTGTGATTATATTAAACTGACCAGAAATATGCGACTGTATTTTTCTTGTGCGCCTTACATCTGCCTCTCACTGACAGAATTTCATGTGAAATGTTCACGCGATTAATCTTGGATTCCAACTTGTAAAAACTATTTACGTCTTTTTCCTTTTCATGAGGCGTCTTCAAGCTTTCTCGCTTCTCAAGATGGCCACCGACAATCACATAAGCACAGCTCTTTAACTGCACTTTAGTCTCTGATCAACCGCTCAAACCACTGTAGCCTAATAATGTAATCTATTAACCACACAAATCATAACGTTTTAGGCAAGTAGCCTACCATATTATGTCATAAAATATTTTAATAAGACTGAATTTGTATTTCACCTGATCACATTTAATAAAAATACATTTTAAGTTTAATTATAAACCACGATTATTCAAACAACGAACAAATTATACAGCGAGCCAACAACATTTACATTATCAAAGAATATCACTGAATTCAGTCTAGCATGAGTCTTTTTTAGAGAACTCTAAATAAAAAGCTCCAGTTAGGCTATAATACCTAAGTGAAGCTGTCTGCAGTGTATGATTAATTAATCTCGTACATCACATGTACATCTGCATTTGGCACGGTGGCAGGGCAACATCAAGCCCCGCCCCCCAGCACCCCCAGAATAAAATAGGCTTGTTTGAGATGAGCAAAATCTGCGCAGAACCGATCACCGGTGATCACTGCGAGGTGCATGCCGGTTAGAAAAGTGTCCGAGTCGGATTGAGCAGTCGTGCGCAGTTGCTCTCCACGACTGAGCTGATCAAAAGCATGATGGGAAACGACTGACTGACGACACAGCTTAATGCTCATTGGTTCAGACAACCGTGATGCTGCATTCTCTTCTAAAATGTTTTATTTTTTTTAATCTGATTTCATGCTGTTATGTATTTAAATTGTGTATGAATATCCCAAACACTATGACAGTGCGATCTCTGTGTGAGATATGTGATTGTTGTCATATTTTCTATACAAATCTAAAATACATGTTTGAATTAAAATAAAAATGGATGATAAATACGCCTTTCGTATGGAATTAAATGGTAAGCACTTTAAGTGTCTTGTTCATCATATTTATATTCATATAAAAGCAACAGAACTGAAATGATATCATGTTTATCAGCAGCACAGCACATGAGTGAGAATAACGCGATATCTGCCTTTGATCTCGTTGGTATCTGTTCTACTTCGAGAACTGTCCGTCTTGACTGTGTTTATTTCACTCCTCCCTTCACTGCAGCCGCCTGCTCTCGCCTACATTTCAGGCGAGGCGCATCTCAAACAAGCCTACTATGTTCCCGCGGCTATGTGTGGCCCTGTCCCAAATGGCACCCTAAAGCCTCGCGGTCTTCCTCGGAGTCCTTTCGTGACGTAGCTTTGACTGTCGGGTAGAAGTCTGCTGCGGATCGAGGCGCTTTATATATCGGCCGCAAAGTGGCGCTCGCGAGCACTGTTGACGATAAAATAATGAATGGTACGGTGGCCGAGAGTTTAACGCGCTGCAAATAGAAAAAAACACCAGCAAATTACATTTACATTTACATTTAGTCATTTTGCAGACGCTTTTATCCAAAGCGACTTACAATTTGGGGAACACATGAAGCGAATCATCTTGAAGAGGCAATTCGACAAAGGAAGTGCTTGTAACACCAAGTCTCAGGCATTGTTTAAATAAGTACAAGCTAGCAAGGGAAGGAATAAGTAAGGAGAAAGATTTTTTTTTTTTTTTTTTTTTTTTATGTGTAGGTTGAAGTCAAGTAGTGTCGAAAGAGATGAGTTTTCAGCTGTTGCTTGAAGATTGACAGGGATCCAGTACTCCGAATATGGGTGGGAAGATCATTCCACCAGCCAGGAATGGTGAACGAGAATGTTCTGGAGAGTGATTTTGAGCCTCTTTGTGATGGTACCACGAGGCGTCGCTCACTAGCAGATCTCAGACTTCTGGAGGGGATGTAGATTCTTAATAGTGAGTGCATGTAGGCGGGTGCTGAGCCTGTGGTTGTTCTATGAGCAAGCATCAGTGTCTTGAACTTGATGCGAGCTGCGATTGGTAGCCAATGCAATGAGATAAAGAGAGGTGTAACATGGGCTCTTTTGGGTTCCTTGAAGACCAGTCGTGCCGCCGCATTCTGAATCATTTGTAGAGGTTTGACTGTGTTTGATGGAAGTCCAGCCAGAAGAGCATTGCAGTAGTCCAGCCTAGAAATGACAAGGGCCTGGACAAGAAGTTGTGCAGCATGCTCCGTCAGAAAGGGCCTGATCTTTCTGATGTTGTGTAGTGCAAACCTGCAAGATCGAGCAGTCTTTGCAATGTGGTCTTTGAAGGTCAGCTGGTCATCAAAGATTACACCAAGATTTCTGACCGAAGTTGATGGGGTAATTGTTGATGAACCTAACTGGATCGTGATGTCATGCTGTAGAGTTGGAGCGGCAGGAAAGACAAGAAGCTCAGTCTTTGCCAGGTTGAGCTGGAGGTGATGTTCTTTCATCCATGCCGAGATGTCTGACAGGCAACCTGAGATCCTTGCAGCTACCGTTGGATCATCTGGTTGAAAAGAGATAGAGCTGTGTGTCATCAGCATAGCAGTGGTAGGAGAATCCATGTGCCTGTATGATGGGACCCAGTGATGTAGTGTATGTGGAGAAGAGGAGAGGTCCAAGAACCGATCCCTGAGGAACCCCAGTGACCAGTGTATGTGCTTTGGATACCTCCCCTCCCCAGGCCACCCTGAAAGACCTACCAGTGAGATAGGATTCAAACCAGCGAGTGGAATTCCAGCGATGCCCAGTGATGAGAGAGTGGAGAGGAGTATCTGATGATTGACAGTGTCAAACGCGGCAGATAGATCCAGCAGAATGAGGACTGATGATTTGGAATGGGCTTTTGCAATTCGCAGGGCTTCAGTGACCGAGAGAAGCGCAGTCTCAGTTGAATGGCCACTCCTGAAACCTGACTGTTTAGCGTCCAGTTTGTTGTTCTGTGAAAGAAACAATGAGACCTGGTTGAAGACAACACGTTCAAGTGTTTTCGCTATGAATGGAAGGAGAGAGACAGGTCTATAGTTTTCTATAAGAGAAGTGTTTAATGTAGGTTTTTTGAGCAGTGGGGTTACCCGAGCCTGCTTGAACGCAGTGGGGAAGATGCCTGTGAGGAGGGATGTGTTGATGATGTGTGTGAGTGTCGGTAAGAGCGTGGGAGAGATTGCTTGCAGAAGGTGCGAGGGGATTGGGTCAAGAGGACATGTTGTAGGATGGTTGGAGAGGAGAAGTTTGGATACTTCAGCCTCCGTCAGGGGACAGAAGGAGAAAATGGGAGGTTTAGCAGTGGAAGTGGTTGGTTGGGGGTCCTGTGTGCGTGGAGATGAGAACTGATTACTGATCGATCTAGTTTTGTCTGTAAAAAAAGTAGCAAAGTCATCAGCTGTAATAGAAGTGGTGGGAGGTGGTGGAGGAGGACAGAGGAGAGAATTAAATGTTCTGAAGAGATTACGCATGTCTGGAGCGCTGTTGATCTTGTTGTGGAAATGTGAGGATTTGGCAGTGTGGACATCAGCAGAGAAAGATGAGAGCAGAGACTGATACCTACTCAGGTCCGACGGGTTGTTTGATTTGTGCCATTTTCTCTCTGCCGCTCTGAGTTTAGTCCGATGTTCACGAAGAACATCAGATAACCAGGGGTTAGAAGGGGCAGTCCGTGCTGACCTAGAGGAGAGAGGACAAATGTCGTCTAGACAAGAAGTTAAGGTAGAGCATAAAGTTTCAGTAGCTGTGTTTACATCCAGAGATGAGAAATGGGTAGGTGAGGGAAGAGAGGAGGATACTACAGAGGAAAGATGGGAAGGAGAAAGGGAGCGCAGGTTTCGTCTAAAAGTAACCGGTAGGGGTTGGTGGCACACGGGTAGCAAAATGTAGTGTAAATGTAATGAAGAAATGGTCCGAGATATGTAGCGGTTGTACCAGAATGTTATCTGCAGTACAATTGCGTGTGTAAATTAAATCAAGTTGGTTGCCTGATTTGTGCGTGCTAGTAGTGGTAAGGCGATTGAGATCAAATGAAGCTAGTAGCGAGTGGAAGTCTGTAGCATAAGGCTTGTCTAGGTGAATGTTGAAATCACCAAAGACTAAGAGTGGAATGCCATCCTCCACAAAGAGGACAACAACCCGTCCAGCTCCTCTAGGAAGGTGGCTAGAATTTGTCCAGGGGACGGTAGATTACCACAATCTGGAGTTTTATCGGAGCTGATACATTAATGGCATGACATTCAAATGAGTTGTAATTGCAAAGGGTAGAGTGGGTTGAGTATTTCCAATTGTGTGAATTAAGAAAACAGTTTTACAACCCATGCGCTGCAAATAGAATTCTTTATTTGTTTGTGTTGTGAGCATTTGCTGCACCTGCTGTCAAACTGATGAAGATGTTTTCTTGATTTGCTGGTGCTTTTTCTATTTGCATGTGTTTTCTGAAGTTGCAGCTTGAGCTCTCTCGGCCAAACTACGGTCTCTTGGACTTAACGGACACGGACACGCGCACGCGGCGGCCATTGTAAGTCAGTAAGACCACAAGAGCACATGAAGTGTTTCATTTGGGACAGAGCCTGTGTGTATGAAGAGATACTCAAACTCACCTGATACTGTCAGTGTAACTTTATCACTCGTTTGTGACCAGCGTGATCCTTCTGTCTCTGATCCTTTACAGGAGTATTTACCTGCGTCAGACTCAGTAACAGAACTGAATGTGTGTTCCTGTCGATAACTGAAAACACTGCTTAAACCTTCTTTATACCATCTGTAGCTCCAGCTAGTGACTCCTTCAGCATATATGTCACATCTGAGAGTGACTGTCTCTTCTCTGAACACATGTAGAGGTTTAATGGTCACTTTGGGTTTTGGTTTTTCTGTACAATGACAACAATTCAAAATGTAAAATAATGTAATAAATAAAAGTAATAAAATGTTTACCACCTTACGAAACAAAAATATAATGTGATATATTATGTTACATATTACATAATGCATTTCCATATATTGGAAACTAGTGCTTATATTTTTCAATATACAGCAATATATGCATTGACAATATATGGCTATGATACATACAAATATATTTAGAAATGAGGACAAAGATAAATCTAATATTCATAATGAGTTAAAGTAGCTCTCTAGTTCCCAGCATCCTTTGCTTCTGACTGTTAAAAGAGAATAAACATTTTAAAAATAAGTGTTATGTCATGTGTTTTTGCTCAATATTAATATAAAGGGGGAGATCTGTTAGTGTTTAATGTTGTATTATTTTGAAATGTAAAAGGGTTTCTGGTGTGTGTAAGTTTGTGGGGTTATCATTGTGTTGAAGAGTAGAGTCAGCGGTCAGGATGATGATTGTCCAAAAACCATTAAATCATAGACTACTTTATTTAAAAAGTAATGGCTGTGCACTTTTCAGCACAGTGATAGTCTGTTCACTAAGTGTTTAGTATGAGCAGATGTGCTTATGCTATAGTAAACTAGCTATACTTTAAAATTTGAAACACGTATATCATAAATGGTTGTTAATAAGAAATAGGCCTATATATTTCCATATATGTGTGTGTATACTGCATGAGTAAATATATGTTCAATATTTATCGATATATTATAAAGTGTATTACTGAATATAAAATTACATATATTGTGATTTTTCAATATATGAAAGCGTCAATTCCTTATGTATTATTCAATATATTTGTAATATATTTACACAATATATTATTCTGTATAATTTCTAATATACTGTTCTGTCACTTAATATATTGATTAGGAAATATATTTTCTTTGCGTAAGGGATAATACTTGCCGTGTATTGTTACTGCTGCTGGTTTACTGTAATCTGTGTAATATCCTCCTCTTCGTGCTCTGCAGCTGTACTCTCCTCCATCAGAGACTGTCACAGGTTTGATTGTTTTAGTTGCAGCTCCAGTAGATTCACGGTTTGAGTCTTTTCTCCAGAGAAACTCCATCCATTCTGTGACTGAATCACCTCACATCTCAGAGTAACTGAGTCTCCAGTGAAGACTGAACTCTGAGGTTTAACAGTCAGAGCTGGTTTAGAAACACCTGTCAATATAAAGTCATGACTGTTGTGAAAGTTCTTCAGCAGAAGATTTCGTCCTCTTACTAGTAAAAAAATAGTTAATTTTGATTTCAAAGAAAATTTAATAAAGCTGCAAGCAGCTTTTAAACAGGAACAAGTTAGGTCAACATTCACTTCAAGTACAGCAGAGTGTTGCACGGTTCCTGTTTGATAAACCTGCACCCAGTAATTAACACAACACCCGACCCGTTATCCGACAGCAACACTAAAGATGTATCCACACCAGGAAAGTCCGCTAGTTCGCTTGCTTTGGTCTGGACAGAATACAATATTCATTTTTTTTTTGTGGTTCGCTTTCACACTGCCCTTTTGCAAGTGAATCAGAAATTGTAAACAAAACCACACGTGTGCTAAGGTTAGTGTTGTAGTACTCGAGACCGGTGATGGTTTTGATGGTCTTGGTCTTGTCTCGGTCTCAACCGCATCTGTACTCGGTCTTGTCTTGGTCTCAGACTAAGAGGAGGACTCAGGATTTAGTTTCAAGACCACAACTGTGGGGATATCACTAAATTGTCTGATTTATTTACAACCATCATTAATGTGATTGAAGTGAAGTGACATGTGGCCAAGTACTGTAACCCATTGGAATTAGTGCTCTGCATTTATCCCATCCACACAGCAGTGAACACACACAAAATTACATATATTGTGATTTTTCAATATCAAAGCGGCAATTCCTTATGTATTATTCAATATATTATTCTGTATAATTTCTAATATACTGTTCTGTCATTTAATTTATTGATCAAATATATTGCAATATGGAGCAGTTGGGGGTTCAGTGCCTTGCTCAAGAGCACCTCAGTCGTGGTTGGAGAGAGTGCTGTACATTCACTGCCCCACCTACAATCCCTGCCGGACCTGAGACTCGAACCCGTGACCTTTGAGTCCGACTCTCTAACCATTAGGCCACGACTGCCCCAAGAATATTACAGATTTTGCCTTGGCTGTTTTTTGCCATAACAAATGTGTTATAAAATACATACAGCAGCCAAAGAAAAGTTAAATTATTAAAAGTTATTGGATGTAAAACTCATTGCTTCAAATGCAATCAATAACTACTTAAATAACTAAATAATAAAAATAAATCATTTGATTTATACCAGTGGATCTCAAAATGTTTGACTTCACTGCCCCCTAATTGTCCACAACATTATTTGAAGGCTCCCCTCCACTCACCCAAAATATTTCAGAGCTTAGCATGATTAGGAAGATGTATATTCATTATAAAATAACCAAATACTAAGAAATGTCTTTTAGTTCATTTTAAAGGGGTGGTTGATTGCGATTTCACTTTTTAACGTTAGTTAGTGTGTAATGTTGCTGTTTGAGCATAAACAATATCTGCAAAGTTATGAAGCTGAAAGTTCAATGCAAACGGCGCTGTTGCTCGAGTCGCCCTGCTCTGCATCTCTCTCTCTCTCTCTCTCTCTCTCTCTCTCTCTCTCACTCTTTCACTTCCGGTGTGATTGTTGGTAGTGAACGGAGCGTGGTGAGGGTGAGTGTGTTTGTAGCTGTGTGCTAAAAACTTCTCTATCTTCTATCTTTTTTTACGTGTGTTTGTCTGGTGATTTTTAAGCGTTTAGGGGTGTTTGTGTCTGCAACCAGCGTTGTGCTGGGAAGCATGGCGAACCAAAACACAATGAGTTTTAATGATTTAACCCGCCGTCATGGAGTGAAGGTGGAGTCTAAAATCAATGTGGAACAGTGTTGTTTAGCGGTGGGAGAGATTGTGGGACATGATAATATTGTTTCGCGTCGCGCATGAACAGTGCAATTGTTCTTTTTTAAATCGGTTGAAAAGGCAAATGACGCTGTACAAAGTGGCGTAGTGTTGAATGGTTCACTTGTGCCTGTTTTGCCTTTGAGTAGCCCGTCTAGAAAGGTCGTACTGTCCAACGACCTCCGTTTATTAAGGACGAAGTATTGGTGTAAGAGTTGTCTCGTTATGGGAAACTGGTTTCTCTATCAAGAAAATCCTCTCGGTGTAAGTCGCCGTTGGTGAAACATCTAGTCTCATTTAGAAGACAAGTTTTCATGGTGTTGAAAAATGGAGCAGATGAGATCGATCTGGTTTTCAAGTTCAAAATTGATGGGTTTGACTATACAGTGTTTGCAACATCTGATACAACAATTAAATGTTTTAGTTGTAGTAAAATCGGACATCTTGTTCATGATTGTCCTAATAAAAGGACAGCGTGGGAACGAACATAAACTCGAACAGTAGGTTCTGCTCTTTCTGCGGCTGAGATCGCGGAGACGCGGAGACTGCCGGTACGCCTGCAGTCGAAGCCGATGAACACGAGCGATTGAAGTTTTAGCTGCTGAGATTGAATCTGATACAACAGAGATTGATAAATCTAGTAAAACGGTACTGTCCTCCTGATGCTCGATGAGCAGGTTGAACATTCTGAAAAGTTGTGTGTGGCAGACGCCGATGAAATAGATGTCGAAGACATTGTGGTTGATTTTGAGAAGGAAGCAGAATTCGTCTTTAAAATCCCAGTTAAAAGAAAGAAAAAAAGCTGTGGAAAGGCTATTAAACAAGTCAAGAAAGACGATGGTGGTAGTGAGAATGTGGGATCAGACAGTGATAGAGATTCCTCTGATTCAAATATATCTCAGTGTTCAAATCTGTCTAGTTCTCAAAACGAAAACTTGATTTGTTTGTATAGAGCTGAAGACAGCAGATTTCTGCAAGAAACAAAGGGAATGAAAGGAGTGCAAGTTGAAGATTTTTTCCCTGATTGCAAACAATTTGTAAATGATGTGAGATATCTAATGAAGGAGGGAGTTTTTCAAGATGTAGAGGTTTACCGTCTTAATTTTATTATTTTACTTCTAAAATTATGCCAAAAATTGGTTCTTTGGCAGCTTTTCTCATCTTCTTTTTTTCTTTTTGTCTCTAAAATAAATATGGCAAATTTTTAAATCGGAACTTTAAATTTAAATGGTGCCAGAGATGGTCATGAAAGAATGATGTTATTTTAGTTTATCAGACAAAAGCAAATTGATATTGTATTTCTACAAGAAACACATAGTGATTCTAAAAATGAGATTAATTGGAGAAGAGAATGGGATGGACAGATTGTCCTAAGCCATAAATCCTCTATTAGTGGAGGTGTTGCTGTTTTGTTTTCAAAGAATTTTTTACCTTTATCCTGTGAAGTTGATGAAATAATTTTTGGTCGGTTTTTAAAGATTAAAGTCATATTTGAGAAAACTACAATAGTACTTATGAATTTATATGCACCTACAAAAGGATTAGAAAGAGTTCTTTTTTTTAGAAAGGTAGATGCTGTTTTGAAATAATTAAATCCAGAAGAGTTGTTATTTGTAGGTGGAGACTTTAATTGTACTGCTAATGATAAGTTGGATAGAAATCATATAAAACCACATGCTGCTTCTCAGAAAACACTAATACAACTGATTGAAACCCATGATTTATTTCTTTTTAAAAATCGATGGATGGAACCAGCGATTTCTCTTTATTGGTTGCTGGAAGAACCACTCATTTTTGGAGCTCGGTTTGATGTTTCGGGAGAAGATCTTCCTGGCTTAACAAATTTATTATGGTATAAAAAGGTTTTTAAGCTAAAAAATATTATAATTGAATCAGGAGTTGATTTACACAGACCTGAACAAATTGCTACCCTTTTAGGGGTTCGATCAATACGGTTTGTTTAAGAAGTATTTCGATAAATTGAATATGATTTTAACTGATGAAGAGAAGACACTTTTAGAAGAGTTTAGTGCAGGAACTTTAATTCCTGACAGTAAAGATCTTTCCCAGATATTGAAATCTCCCCCACTATAGATGGGTCTTGTTTTATTAGCCCTCTGTTAAATTTAAGAGTTAATGAACACATTGATTTTTGTACAGTAGAAGGGAAAATGCTGTATAAATGCATTGTGAAAGTTATTTATCCACGCAATTTAAGTATTAAAACAGATACAGTATGGAGAGAAAAATTAGGGATTAATCATGAAATAAAGCCTGTTTGGAGGGCAATTTACAAACCACCATTAACAAAAAAACTTGGTGATTTACAATGGCGGATTTTACATTGAGCTATTGCTGTGAATGCTTTTGTATCTATTTTAAACCCCACTGTAAGTGACAAATGTCCTTTTTGTTTAGAACGAGAGACTATTTTTCATTGTTTTATGGACTGTAATCGACTTAACCCTCTTTTGATTTGTTAAAGGTTTTTTGATTATTTTAATATTTGTTTTACAAAGCAAGATTTTATTCTTGGCTTTTTTTACAGTTCAAAACAAAAGTCAAAATGTCATGTTATTAATTTTATTGTGGGACAAGCAAAATATGCTATCTTTATTACAAGAAGAAATAAGATAGAAGAGAAATCGGGACAAAATGTTGTCTTTATTTTTAAAAATATGGTAAAAGCAAGAATTATTATTGATTTTAATTTTCATAGATTAATGAGTACGATGAATGTCTTTGAAATTCAGTGGTGTTGTAACGCTTTATGTTCAGTTGTTAATGGAAAATTGTTTTTATAGGAGAGCTGATGTAAATATGTCCTTTTCTGTGTGTAAAGTGATGTAAATGGTTGAAGAACAATAGTTTTATTAAAGTGAATGTAAAAATCAAAAAATCTCTCTCTCTCTCTCTCTCATTCAGATCATCAGCTCCGTGAATACACTTATTTTCACATACTGTTGCTATGAGAAGCGTTATACATGGACACGCGTGCCGTTGCCGTACTGTATACTGAATAAAACCGTATATTAAATGCTAACAGAAGCAATAGCATTTACAAATAACAGCGTATCTAAAAGTATGAGACAACAACAAACAAAAAATGTGCTCTAGAGACTGTTTAGCCAATCACAACACACTGGGCCAGCTAACCAATCAGAGCCCATCGTGTATTTCAGGGAGGGGCTTCATAAAAGCAGGAAATGATCAGCGTGTTTAGGGGAGAAGTGACAGAACGGTGTGGAATAAAGGTGAAATTTGTGAAAAATAATGCGTTTTTTTAACAAATGAAGCATTAACACATGTTAGACTGCACCCCATAAACACAATCAAGCCAAGAAAAAAAAAACAGTCAACCACCCCTTTAATGCTTGTTTTGTTTTATTTGAACCAATTTTAAGTCATCTTGAGGTAGGGTGACCACCTGGCAATAGATCTGTTATGCGGGACAGTAGATGTGATTTTGGGACAATGCGGGACACGTGTGAGACAGATACATTACTGCTGTTATGCTATGTAAATACTGATTTACAGTACAGGGCTTCAGCGTGCAGCATTCAGCGTGAGACGCAATTGACACTTTTCTCAACCTCTCGCCACACGTCCTTTTTCTCACGCAGTGAAAAGCACCCATCAGTTAAGTAAGGAATAATTGACTTCTGTCCTTTTAATTATAAGAAAATAATGCACACCGAGTGAGCATTTGTGCACCAGAAGATTGTATTTACAACAAAGACTGAGCCCAGTCTTTACTAAAATAATATTTTCTCTTTTTGTTGCCTTTATTATGACACCTTGTAAAATAGCTTTTACTTTACCGAATTATCCAGAACATGGGAAAGTTTGTTTTCTGACAGAGAACACAGGGAATGAATCACCTGCTCCACATTTAGATTGACAGCCGTCACAGCCTCTTAGTGACTGTTACTCCTTTCTTTTCAGCCATTGGATAGGATTTAAAGAGAGTCTTTTGTATTTGTGTGAAGCGGGTTGCTACTTCTGACGAAGCGCTGTTAAATATAGGTGAAACTATGCAAAAGAATAAATAAAAAGGCAAAATAATTTTTAGTTTAAAAGAAGTGTACTAATAGCACAACTGAATAATCTTCTTTTTCATAAGGGAAACCATGGATATGTATAGATGCCACATTCGACCGCTCCAGATTAGGCATGGGCCGGTATGAGATTCTGACGGTATGATAACCTTAGATAAAAATATCACGGTTTCAGGGTATTGCGATTACAGCTGTAAAATGTTATTTTTAAATGTCTGGGTAAAAAACAACAACGTTTTTTCCACTGAACACAATACATTTTATTTTTAAGAAACATATAGAACACTTTGGAACGGTAAACATGTCAGGCTAAATAATTAATATAAATAACTGAATTCTTGTTAATTAAATTACTTGCAGTCACTTAAGTGAGCCTAAACCTGCAGCTCAACAATAATCAGAACATAAATTATTTTCTGTAAAAAAAAAAAAAAATCCTTCTAAATGGAAAGAAAAATTAAAAATGCAGTCACTTAACCTAAACCTACAGCTCAATAATCAAAAACATAAATCAAAACAATTTCTGTAAAAAAAAAAAATGCAGTCATTAAACCTGCAGCTCAACAAGGTTTTTGGACATATGCTCACTTTCTACACATTCATCTTTCAGTTCAAGTTATGAGCGGTGAGGTGCAAAGGTATGTGCACTTACACATAAGGAGAGAGCGCGAGTGTGTCACACACAGACACACACAAACACACACACACACACACGGTCTCGCTCTGTATAACACTCAAACAGTGGCATAGACACCCGAGAGCCAGCAGTTTGTTTCTTTTTTAAATGACGTGATTTTGAACAGATGTAAACAATGGCAGGAGGTTTAAAATTATAGATGTGATACCAGCTAAATGTATTGTACTGAATCGCAGAAACGTAGTACTTTAGTCTGATATTCCCCGCTCTCTGTGAAGTAATGTGAGGGAGGAAACTAGTTGACGTTAGCTAGTTAATTAGCCATGTTATCTACCTCGGTAGCAAGCCAAATAGTATTTATTTCAACACTGAAACAACCGGTCTTGATCGAGGGTGAAAGAGGGAGAAATGAAGACGACACGGATATATCCTTTGTGTACGACCTGGAACTATTTATTTAGCAATCGCGCTAAAACATTATCTGTACGGAACATGAGTCTCGTTACCGAGAAATTCCCATACGGCAGACTTAGCCTTTTCGACAGGGGAAAAAGTTCCAGGATTCACCTCATTCGCCATCATCCTACACACAGGCAGTGTTGGGCACGTTACTTTTAAAAAGTCATTAGTTATAGTTACTAGTTACTTCTCACAAATAGTAACTGAGTTAGTAACTGAGTTACATCATTATAAAAGTAACTAATTACCAGGAAAGCGTTACTTTTAAAAAATTTCAAATGTCAAATAACTTTGGATGCCCCAATATTAAATATGTTAAATTAATGAAATGAACACTAAAAAGAATAAATTATTATTATAAAACATTGTACATTAATCTACACTATTTATCTACTGACACTTATTATCAGTCAGTCAAGCATTATAATATTATGATAATTTAATATGATATGATGATAAAACTTTAGTAATTAGAATAACCAAGTATGAATGCATATTTGTCATCAATATAAAACGCAACTAAGGATTAATGAGCTGCTGGGTTCATGAATATTAATCACGTTGTCTGTGTTCGCTCAAATTGATTTGCTGAAATCAGAACAGTGATGATAATAGGTGAGCGCCGCCAATGAGATTGTCGTTTGCGCAGAAGTTCCGCCCACTACCAGAGAAACCGGCAGTTCTTGAAAGCTGAAGAATTCCAAAGGAACTCCGTTATTTTGACAGGAAAATACAACAAAGAATATCATTTACATGTAGCGTGTCAATTCTGCATGTTATGAAAGACTCTCTCGCTCTGTATCTTTCTTTGCGTGCGTGTTTGTGAGAGAAAGCGGCGAGTCGTCGCTTCACACTAGAGTTTATGGTACATCAAATACAGCTACACTCGCATCCTTTCAGATGAACAGAAAAATTTAATTCTAATAATATAATATAGTAACGCCACATTTTATTGTCAGTAACGGTAACGGCGTTGTAACGGGGGGAACAGTAATTTGTTTGATTATTCGTTACTGAAAAAAATAACGCCGTTAGTAACGCCGTTTATTTATACAGCCGTTATTCCCATCACTGCACACAGGTAAATGTATTGTACTAAATCGCAGAAACGTAGTATATTAGTCTGATATTCCCCGCTCTCTGTGAAGTAATGTGAGGGAGGAAACTAGTTGACGTTAGCTAGTTAATTAGCCATGTTATCTACCTCGGTAGCAAGCCAAATAGTATTTATTTCAACACTGAAACAACCGGTGAATGGGTCTCTGTTTTGATCGAGGGTGAAAGAGGGAGAAATGAAGACGACACGGATATATACTTTGTGTACGACCTGGAACTATCTATTTAGCGATCGGCGCTAAAACATTATTTGTATGGAACATCGCTGTGATTAGTCTACGTTACCCGAGAAATTCCCATACGGCAGACTTCGCCTTTTTCGACGGGGGAAAAAGTTCCAGGGATTCACCTCATTCGGCCATCATCCTACACACAGGTGACTCTCACTGACCGCTATCCGGAGGAGGAGGAGGAGGAGGAGGAGGAGTCGTGTGACTCGTTACGGTCTTCACTGCTCACAACTGAGGGAGTGCTGCACTTTCAGTCTTTGATGACAAGTAAAAAAACTGTGCATACCGCAGGAACGGTATAACGGAAAATTTTAGTGGTTTTGAAACCGTGAATTTTCCAAACCGCGGTATACCTTGAAACCGGTTATCGTCCCATGCCTACTCCAGATATGTTGACGCGTCCACCATCTTGAAATGGTCTATATATCGTCACTCACAATAACAATCAATGAGTTTCAAAACAACATTGTGCATCATCTGGTTGTAAAAACCGCCTAAATTTAAATTCCTGAAGAAGAAGAATAAACTTTCACAGGTAAGAATGTGTTGGTTTGTGTTTTTAATATGCATTAACTCAATTTTACAGGTTTTTAAAATAAAGTACCTTTTTAAATGTCTTGTTAGTGAAGGAGTGGAATCCTGGAGTCATCGCGACCTTCATAATATATATATACAGTGAGGAAAATAAGTATCTGAACACCGTGCTATTTTGCAAGTTCTCCCACTTAGAAATCATGGAGGGGTCTGAAATTGTCATCGTAGGTGCATGTCCACTGTGAGAGACATAATCTAAAAAAAAAATCCAGAAATCACAATGTATGATTTTTTTAACTATTTATTTGTATGATACAGCTGCAAATAAGTATTTGAACACCTGTCTATCAGCTAGAATTCTGACCCTCAAAGACCTATTAGTCTGCCTTTAAAATGTCCACCTCCACTCCATTTATTATCCTAAATTAGATGCACCTGTTTGAGGTCGTTAGCTGCATAAAGACACTTGTCCACCCCATACAATCAGTAAGAATCCAACTACTAACATGGCCAAGACCAAAGAGCTGTCCAAAGACACTAGAGACAAAATTGTACACCTCCACAAGGCTGGAAAGGGCTACGGGGAAATTGCCAAGCAGCTTGGTGAAAAAAGGTCCACTGTTGGAGCAATCATTAGAAAATGGAAGACGCTAAACATGACTGTCAATCTCCCTCGGACTGGGGTTCCATGCAAGATCTCACCTCGTGGGGTCTCAATGATCCTAAGAAAGGTGATAAATCAGCCCAGAACTACACGGGAGGAGCTGGTCAATGACCTGAAAAGAGCTGGGACCACCGTTTCCAAGGTTACTGTTGGTAATACACTAAGACGTCATGGTTTGAAATCATGCATGGCACGGAAGGTTCCCCTGCTTAAACCAGCACATGTCCAGGCCGACTTAAGTTTGCCAATGACCATTTGGATGATCCAGAGGAGTCATGGGAGAAAGTCATGTGGTCAGATGAGACCAAAATAGAACTTTTGGTCATAATTCCACTAAACGTGTTTGGAGGAAGAAGAATGATGAGTACCATCCCAAGAACACCATCCCTACTGTGAAGCATGGGGTGGTAGCATCATGCTTTGGGGTGTTTTTCAGCACATGGGACAGGGCGACTGCACTGTATTAAGGAGAGGATGACCGGGGCCATGTATTGCGAGATTTTGGGGAACAACCTCCTTCCCTCAGTTAGAGCATTGAAGATGGGTCGAGGCTGGGTCTTCCAACATGACAATGACCCGAAGCACACAGCCAGGATAACCAAGGAGTGGCTCTGTAAGAAGCATATCAAGGTTCTGGCGTGGCCTAGCCAGTCTCCAGACCTAAACCCAATAGAGAATCTTTGGAGGAGCTCAAACTCCGTGTTTCTCATCGACAGGCCAGAAACCTGACTGATCTAGAGAAGATCTGTGTGGAGGAGTGGGCCAAAATCCCTCCTGCAGTGTGTGCAAACCTGGTGAAAAACTACAGGAAACGTTTGACCTCTGTAATTGCAAACAAAGGCTACTGTACCAAATATTAACATTGATTTTCTCAGGTGTTCAAATACTTATTTGCAGCTGTATCATACAAATAAATAGTTAAAAATCATACATTGTGATTTCTGGATTTTTTTTTTAGATTATGTCTCTCACAGTGGACATGCACCTACGATGACAATTTCAGACCCTCCATGATTTCTAAGTGGGAGAACTTGCAAAATAGCAGGGTGTTCAAATACTTATTTTCCTCACTGTATATACAGGGCCGGATTATCCATAGACGGGATTGGGCGAGTGCCCTGGGGCACCAGCCAATAGGGGGCACCAAGTGATTAAGATAATGACTAGACCTTTAAAATATTTTTCATGATATATATATATATATATATATATATATATATATGTATATAAAATTTTGCTGGAAGAGATGAAGATGCATAGAAAATGAATACAGAGAGAATATAAAATATGCACGCATGTAAAGAACTGCGATTGGGTCAGGTCACAGTTTAATTCGCCCTCCCCCAGTCAGAGTCGAGCCCGCCAATTTATAATATTCAATTCACAATGGATAGGCAGCATCAGCGGTTGTGCGAAACGTAAATAAAAAATAAAAAGAGAGAAAATATCACGGCACATAGCCAGGGCTCTACAGTGCCACTGAAAACTGCGTGTGACTATTAGAACACACACGATCAGCATATTTGTGTTTGCGCTGAGGGAGCTTCAAAGATTTCTACTTGCGTGTTTGTGCAGCGGTGAGTAATGTATCGC